>NC_138552.1:127128127-127283127 GCF_964273705.1 Natrix helvetica
GAAGGCAAGGTGCAAAAAGAATGATATGAACAAGTGCGCAGGTTGTGATAATTCATATGCATGCTGTGGTTCTTGTATAAGCTGTCAGTAAAATAATTTTCAGAAGTGAGAATAAAGTATACGCTTCATGCCGCAGGTTTAAATTTAGAAACTACCTTTCTAATGCATTGTATCTTTTATGTTTGAGCCTTTCTTGCTCTATGGCTTGAGAACGTTTTTTGTATGGAGTATGTATGTTTGTCAACATGGATTTTAAAATTGATTTAAACGTGGGGTCCAGCATTTTCATTTGATACACTGTTGCTTCCTTTTGTTTTACAATGGAAGTTGAGGATTTGTTTGGTTTAATCTCGCCTGAAGCATCTGCCACTGTTGAATATGTTTGAATGCTGCTTGGCAAGAGCCAAGAAATGAAATAAAAAGGTCTTTGTCCTAATTATAGTTCATTATTATCAGTCAATTGGTTTTAGCCCAGCAAATATGATGAGGTTAGGACAGACTGCAGTATTCCAATCTATTAATTTGGAAGAGCTTGACTTTGTCTTGTTAACTGAAACAAATTGCAGTCAGGAGTTGTGTCTCACAAGATAGGCAGCTGTATAAATCTTCTAAAGGAAGAAAGAAATGCAGTGATAGCAATAGAATAGAAAAAGGTATAAAAATCAGTATAAAATTACAGCTATGAAACTTGTCCTTCAAATAGAGTATGCAACACGAAACAAACTACCAAGAAAACCAGCAATTAAACAAGTAAAGCAATAGCAGTATCATTTGGGGTATTAAAAGCCTGAGAGAATAAACAGGTTTCACTTGGCTTCTTCACTACATTAAAAACGGGCTTCAATCCAATAGTTGGGGCAAAAAGCCATATCTTCTTCCTGATTGCAAGGATATATGCAAAGAAGTCTGACTACACTTATAAGGTGGTTAGTACCTTCAGATGCATTTATGGAATGGCAGATTCATTTTGTTGTAGGCATGAACAGAGCTGAATTTTGATATTTTCTGCTACAGTTTGGAATTAAAGTACTATTGCATCTAAAAAGAATAAATCTTTTGAGCTATATAATTTCAAATATGTCAGCTGAGAAAGATTACAAACTTATCTGTTTGGGCTATGAAAATCCGACTCTAGTAATAAAGTTCTCCCTGAAACATCTGAATTGCACTAGAGCTGGGGTGTCAAACTCACGCCACGGTGGCATCATGTGACGTATTGGGACTTTTCGCCCCTTTGCTAAACCGGGCGTGGGCATGGCCAGCTCGTGATGCATTCGACCCACAGGCCGGGAGTTTGACAGCCCTGCACTAGAGAATACATTAAATCTTACTGATCTTGAATAATTTTAAAATTTCAATTTGGAATTGGAGGAACAATCCTGGATATAGTAACTCCCTCTAAAGAGATTGTCGAACAATTCAACTTTTCCTCACAAGACCTGGTACAGTTGATGAAAGAATTCAAATATGGATCTACTATAAGCAACATCAGTGCTTTATCTCATGACTAGAATCATTGTGGACTTGACCCTTGTCCTCATTTGTTGAACTATAAATGTGGTTTGCAGTCATAGTAGTTGGGTTCATACACTGCCTTAGTCACAAGCAAGCAAGGGACATTAGGTTTAGAGTGATTTCATCACTGATGAAATCATCGTAATCCTGCAGATGCCTCTGGCTCAAACACTCTAAATAAGAAATTATAATGCACCAAACCTGGAAAAGAAGATAAATTGTAATCCCAGTCTGCTTCTGCAGTATGAGGACCTCCATCTCAGAAAGGAATATCTATACTGGATACAAGGAATACTGATTATTTCAACAGGTTGTGGGTATAGGAGAGACTGTGTATAAATTGCACACCTTTTCCTTTAAATAAACAATAAATCATCCAAATCATATAATTCTGAGAAACCTGCAGATTATTGAGAGTGACTGAGGTTTACCAGAAAAATACCACAAATTAGCCAAATCTATTATGAGAATTGTTAAACATAAGATTCTGAATGTTTTATTTGATTCGCAAATGGCATTAATATGGCCACATAAACATGGAATGTGAATCAGGTGGAACGGATATTGTAGACACAGATATTAGGTGACTCAACATTTTAGTTGATGACTACTTAGGCAATTGCTTATTGTCTTGGCCTGTTCTTAGTGATAATTTGGGATTAGTTCTTCCAAGGTCAATCTTGTGGTATTATTGATACAACCCATCCCTTGTGTCTGTTGATTCTTCTTATAGTCCACAGCATTCTGAATAAGCATATATTAATCAGTAATATGAAGGCATTACTTTTTTTTTCTGGTGCTCTTTCCAAATGTCCAGCTTTCACAGCCACCGGAAAGACTATTGTTTTAACTTTTCTGATTTTTATGGTCATAGAAATATCTTCATCCTTCATTATCTTGTCTAAGTGTGTCCTGGCCTTCCTTCATGGACTAATCTCTTCTTTACTCAGTCAGCCAATTATATTGATAAACAAGGATTAGGGTAAGAAATGTCACAGCTGATTTTACATTTATTGGGCAGACAAATAAATGTACTTTAAGATCTTTCTTGCCACTACCTTTATATAAGAAATCTAGTTCTCTATACTCTTTTCTTTTTTATAGTAGTATATTATCTTAGGCTATCTCTTAAAGGAGCAGTTAATTATGACAATTACAGCTTTGTATTTAACAATTAGTTTTATTTACCAACATACTTTGTGAACAGGCAACATACTCTTTAAATCAAAACAACTCTGTTCTTTGTTGCAGAATTATTATTTACTTCATAACAGGGCCACAGATGTTTTCCATTTTTTCATTTTACATATATTATTAATCTCTTCTTTGTTTTCCTCTGAAAGGGTTTGCTGGGCCTGGGGAGTGGCGGGTAGTAGATTTGCATATGGCTCTTCTCATCACTCCCCAGGTATGGGACTAAACTTTGCTCATGTTCTGAAATGCAGATGTTAACTCTGGCAGTAGTGTATCTTGACAACTTTATCTAGTGACTCATACTTACACCCATGTCTGAAAAGTTTACTTAGTTCCTGAATATATTTTTATGTTCAGAACATTCAACTGCTATCTTTGAGAATTGATTCAAATGGTTTCTACTAGGGAATAGAACTTGAGCAAATACAATTGCTTACATTTAGAGAAAAATATCAGCTATAGAAAGGGAAAATGGTTTGGTTAATTGGTTTATTAGTAGTGATTTGATTGGTTCGCTTATTTTTAAATAATAAATTAAAATAAATTAAAAATAGAGACGAACAAAGTTTGCCAGCTTTGCAGGGACACTGGTGCTGAGAAAAGACCAAATTGATAAAATTTTATATCAATTAAGAGCGCAGAAGCAAAAATATTTAGAGAAAATAAATAGCAAATACCATTTCTCATCTATTTCATACATAAAAGCGGAAAGAACAAAGACATTGACAGTATCTTATAGAAGAGGTCCTATGTCAGGAGTGTCAAATTTGTGGCCCGTGGGCCAGATGTGTCATGTGCTGGCCATGCCCACCCTTGGTTTAGCGAAGTGGAAAAAAGTCACGATACGTCATATGATGACAACATGACACCGCGCGTTTGACACCCCTATCCGATGTGAAGTGAGGATAGACTGAGACTGAAAGATATAGCCTGGATTTGTCCTCGAAATAAAGTTGGGAAATGGTGAAATGGAGTAATAACAAAGTAAAATTAATATAATTAATATATGTGTGCACATATTATAATTGGGTAACTGAAGTATGTGCATGTATATAGTGTTATAAAAGGTCTGGACCAGGGAGTAAATGTTCCCTCATTTATTTCAGTGTGTTGGGTTAACTTGTGAAGTCAACACAAAAATGCATGCAAAGAAAGATGTTGGATTCAATATCAGGCTGAACCTATTTGTTTGCTTTTGATTCAGTATGTTGGACAAACTTAGTCATTGTATTTTATATGAAATAAACTGTTGTTGAAATAAACCGTTGTTCTATGATGTGTGATGTCTTCTTTTTCCAGTTCTGCTGTTGGTGGGATCTGCTACAGCGGCTACAAGAATGGATAAGGAGTAATCTTTGTCTAAAATCAAAGTTGTTAATGCAGTCTAACTTCTGTTCCTTTGTTTATGTAATTAGACTCTGTAAACCTAAATTCACAAGTTTTTATAGTTTTTAATATTTGTTCACCAAGTTCTAATAAATCACATTCAATATGTAAAAATAAATAAATAAATAAATAAATAAATAAATAAATAAATAAATAATAAATGTATTGCTGTAGTCTCTGTGCGAGACAGAATGTTTAGATGCTTAGAACACTATTAATTATTTGTGCCACCTGCCCCCAAACTGTGATCACAAATATAAACCGAGAGAGAAAGTAGGAGCACTACAACTATTTCTGAATATGGAGAGAAATGCAAAACCTTTTCGAGTGTACGTGTGTTTTTCCACTATGACATTTTATGGACGTTCTGCCTGTTTTCAAATTCTGTGCTATGGATATTCCCATACAGGGTGGATATTTCAAAAATTGCTCCATCAGACAAGACAAGACAAGACTGACCCATTGATTAAAAGCAAATACTCTGTGGTTGGTCATTAAAGGATTTTTTGTTTTTTAAATGGTGAAATTCTTAAAAAGTCTACAAGTCGTGCAGAAACTGCTGTGTGAGTCATAATGACTTTTAGCAACAGGAGATTTTGCTTCAAGATATGCATATTTTGTCTGGATGCTAAGAATCTCTCTCATATTTCAGACTGATAAGTATTTCAATTTCTCCCTGGAGTTCAGAATTCTGTGTATGATTACAACATTGAAATATTTGTCCCCCCTTGTCTCTACAAGCTATAACTAGGATGCATTTTTCTGCTGTTGTTATCACACTGGTTAAAATATATATACAGGGTATCCCTTCCTTCCTTCCTTCCTTCCTTCCTTCCTTCCTTCCTTCCTTCTTTCCTTCCTTCCTTCCTTCCTTCCTTCCTTCCTTCCTTCCTTCCTTCCTTGTATGGATTAAATAATTTGTGGATTTTGATAATATAAAATTGCTCTAAAGAATAGGGCTAGATAGTAGCTACTTTGGTTAGTCTTGATATGTTGGTATGTAAAAAGAAAAAGAATCTGCACGTAGAAACTGATCTGCCATATATGCTCAGGTTTCTCTTCAAATTGTTGGGATATTTCATTTTTTACTAAACAAATTGATCTGCCATAGTTTTTTCAATATGAATGTCAGTGAACAATCATCAGTGATGCTGGCTGGGAAATTTTGGTATTACCTTTCCAGCACATTTGAAGGTAAAATGATTATCTCTCAAATTTTTGTTCTCATTGCGTAGCTTGCAACACTTGAATAAATGAGAATTGATAGTAGCTGAATCTGCTGGACAAGAGTTAAGTATGTAAGATTTATTCAAATTTCAATCTTACTGCAAAGCCTTAGAGTAGTCAGTAAACAGACGCACATAATACTAAGCCTAAAAAAACCCCAAACTGATATAGCTTAGTGTGAATTGTGAACACAATTGCTGTGACTTATTCAACTAACTGTTGTTCCATGTGAACCCAGTGAATCTTCTTGAGCCTAAAACTGCTTTACTGGGCTGTCAGATAAAGTCTAGTTTTTACATATGTTAAGCCTAGGTTAAGCTTAGCATGGATGTTGGGCCATGAAGTTTTCTGGGGAATTTCTTTGCTTCAAATGATTTGATGTTGTCATTATTCTCTGTGCACTGGACAGAGCCTGGATCATCTTTCCCTTTTTATTCCCTGCCTTCTCTCTGCTTTTATAGAACCTGGAGTTTCAACTTCATGGCTGCCAGTTCTTATTCCATGCTCATCAAAGCCACTTGAGTTGTAATACTACCTTCTCTTTGTAAGACAACCACAGCAGGAATTTTTAATTAATTAAACACATCTTTTGAACAGTCAAGAGAGAAGTCAACAACTACAATATATTGACAAGTTATCTGAATGCACATTCAAATAATTTAAAGAAAATTAATTTTATTTTGGTGCCTTCACACTGCACACCATCTGCAGTAGCCTTGGGGACCCCTAAGGCCCATACATACAAGTGCTGGTCTAAATCATAGGTAACAGTGCCTTGTAAATTGGTCTGCTGAATGTCTTACATGAGCAAGACTACTATAAGCAAGGCCAAATCCCAAAAGCAGAGGGAAGATTTTGGATGGTTTTATGAAATAAAATAAATAATTTTAGGTATTTTGGTTTGATATTGGTATTCTATGTTGGTAGTGGAAATAGCTTCTTTTGGGGGGGGGGGGAGTTGAATAGATTTAATAAGTTCAAAGAGGAAGTAGAGGAGATCACAAGTCCACCAAGACAACTAAGAGAGACCAGCATTTACTTCCAGTTTCCAGCAAAATAGTGAATAAAAGAGCTGTGGTAGCACAGTAGTTAGAATGTAGGCTTGCAAGCTACCTCTGTTCACATTGCCGGTAATTCGATTCCCTCAATCCTGACTGGCTCCAAGTTGACTCAGTCTTCCATCCTTCCAAGGTCGGTAGAATGAGGACCCAGATTGTTGGGGAAAATATGCTGACTTTGTAAACCTCTTAGAGTAGGCTCTAAAGTGCCCACTTATATAAATCTAAGTGCTATTGCTAAAACATTTGCTAATTCCCCACAGCATTGCAACTGTCACATAAGCTTAACATAAGCTTAACAACCACTGTGAAAGTCATAAAAACAAATCTGATCGTCATGATTCATGCTCAATTAAAGTTGAGGAGTACCTATTGTTCATTGCATAGATGTCCAAATGTCTTTGTATTAAGTCAAATTGGTTTTCAAAATACAGTAGTACTGTAGTTATGGTATATTTCTCATGCTAGTTATTGTGATGTCCCTGTGATCAGGAGCCCAGAAAGGTTTTGAACAAGACTCAGAGCAATAAAGTGTGACATACTGAATCCAGAAGAAATCCTCCATACCTTTTTTGTGCCTTTCCAACCCGTTGCTCTACTATTAGCTATCCACCTGAGATGTAGGAGTCTAGACTTCAGAAAGGGTCAAGGTTCCTTAAGTCCAGAATCTGCAGCAAGCAGTAATTGAGCTAAGGAGTCATGTGTTCTTTCTTAAGCAGTTGACACATTTTGGTAAATGCTGGAACAACTTATGTTGAGAGTAAACCCAGCTTAAACTGAACTCTCCAAGGTTCTGATAATGTTCAAAGCTGCCTCTTCTGCTCATTATAACAACATATTTATATGGCTTCTTTAAGGTTCAGTTCAAATACAATTAACTATAAGAAGCTGAGCTCCAATATCCTTATCTGAACTGTAACATTTTGTCTAGTACTGTAGAGTCCTAACTGAAGACATTGTTGGGTTTTATGTCAAGAATTGCTTTATTCTAGAACTAATCCTACAGAATATCACTTGTACACCTTTTTCTTGCTACATTTTTGGCATACTTGGTTGCAACCTGGTTTGATTCAACATAATGTACATAGTGCCTTTTTGTTGAATTTTTTTAAAGAATGGGGCACTAAGGGCCTCATTCTTAAAATTAAATCCAATAAGTGGCATGCCAGTGTAGGAGGCCACTGGTTGCTGCTTTCTGACTTTATTTTAAATTAAACAAGATCAAGCCAGAGATTTGCCTGACAGAAAGCAAAAACATGACCTTGGCAAAGAGACTGTGATAAAGACAGAGTTCTGCTGTCTATGCTATCTGATTTGTGCTTGTGTATTTTGTTATATAAACAGTGCATTTAAAGGTCAAATCATTTATGATGTCTTTCTAACATTGCACTTAAAGAAGTCCTGGTTAAGACACAACAACAACAGCAAAATACATTCTGACAGTTTTAAAAAGTGCACGTTTTTTGAAAGAATGGCTTTTACTTGAATCAATACATGCCAAAAAGTTTGTACCTTTTTCCTCCCATCAAGGTTTTATTAAAGTGAAGAAGAAAGAGTTTTTGGAAAGATTCATTTAGTATGCAACATTGTTCATTGTTAAATGGGTAGGAAGATTTCTGAAGCCAATAATCACTCTGTTTCATGTAAACTCTGGTGACAAATGCCAGGAAACATGAAGCAAACAGTGGCTACTAAGAAATAAAAGGGGACATGTTGTGAATTGCAATAACCCTGTTTTGTTTTTCAAAACAAAAATATCCCCAAAGGAAAAAAAATAACACGACTCCTCCATATATAAAAACTTCTTGGAACGGGGTGAGTATAGTGTAGCTACCTGAATTTGAAAGCCTATTAAGATGGAATCAAAACAGGATGGAGTTGAAATGGAAATTAGTGGAAGAAGATTTATTTTTTTGACTGTAATCCTGAATGGGAACACGTCACCTTGCAGTATTTTGTTTTACAACTCTACTGGTTCAAATAAAATGTAGATCTATTCTTGGACTTTCACTCTTCCGTTCTGTCAGTAAACTGACAATTTTGGCAACAGGATCAGAGCATTGGACCGAATCAATGGTCAAGGCCAAAATAGACTAAGTATCAAAATATCATTGTTCAAAGTATCTTGGGACAGCACGCATCAAAACAATTTAGTTAGAATATGTGAACTGCAGGTGACTCCTTACAGAACAAATATAGGGCTGTTCACTTGAACTAAAGCAAATGTCTGCTTAAAGAAAAATAACCATTCAGAGCACTGCAAAACTAATTAACTACTTCTCTGAATGCTTACCAGCCTGATCTGCATATAAAATACAACCTACAGATTTCCATAACTGTAAGTAACCAAAATTTGTATGAAGTAAATTAATGACTATGTAGCTGAGCAGAGTCTAAGTTCTAAGCTAACATCTAGTATTGTACAAATAAATTCCTTTTGTGTTCTCTAGACAGATTTCACTCAGGAACGTAGAAAACGGAACGTAGAAAAGTTGCTAACCATGGATGCTGTTTCTAAAGCAATCCATTATTTTTAGTTTTACAAATTGGCATATTCCTATCTTCTTGGTCTGAAAAAAAATAGGAAATAATGCTAAATAAGCATTTCCTCCTTATTAGGTCAAACGCAGCAGTAAAGAAGTAACATAAACAAAAATGTGTAAGCAGAAGGCAATGTCTAAATGCAGTTACTGTTTCTGATTTGCTACATTGGTTTATATGAATGAAACAGCAGTTATAACTTCTAGTAAAATATGATGGGGGTGTTTCTTTGAAAAAAAAACTATTTTATAACCTAAAATATTGGCCAGAATTTAGCAATATTAAATTTTCAGAGGACATTAAAAGCCATTTAAAAATAAATCTAAGCTTATAGCCACTCCTTATTTAGTGACCGCATTCTTCTCCAATGACTTATCAAGGCTATTCATGCCTTTTTGGGGGGCGGGGAAACCGGAGCCGTTTTGCAAAAAAACGGGCCATTTTTGGGAGGTTTGCAGAGTGCAAAAACTTTTTTTTTCCTTTCGGAAAGCTCTTTAACTGACTGATGAAAATTAGATTGATCAAGTGCTGTGCCAGCAGAAACAAAGGTGCTGCAGATTGTCAGCAATTTCCTTCTCCAGCACATGGATAAATACACCTGGAAACATCTACCTACTTACCTACTCTCTCTCCCTACTTACCTACCTACTGCATTTCTCTCTCTCTCTTTCTATTTCTCTCTCTCTATCCCTCTACCTACCCACCTACCTACCTACACTCTCTCTCCCTCCCTCCCTACTGTATTTATCTCTCTCTCTCCCTTTATCTACCTACCTACTTACCTAACTACTCTCTCTCTCTCACCTTACCTACCTACTGTATTTTTCTCTCTTTCTCTCCCTCTCTATCCCTCTATCTACCTACCTACTTTTTTTTAAAAAAAATTGCCTCTTCAAAACCTTGGTGCGTCTTATACTCCTGTGCGTCTTATACTCTGAAAAATGTGGTAGTTGTTAAGCAAAATGGTTACTAAATGAACACATGACAGAAAGATGCTGGGAAAATTACTGGTTGTTGCTGTATCATTCAGATAAAGTTACCTTGTACAGCTAGACTAGCACTCACTCTGCTTTGTTTTTTTCTCAGGGACACAATTTTGGTAGTAAAAGGTCACATTGGTTTGAAAATTAATTGTTATTGTTTATTACTGTGCTTTTGGGAATGATTGCTAGCTGAATTAGTCACAAAACAAGAAGTATAGTTACAAATTGTTTCTCTATGAAAATTCAGCATATGATACTAAAAGCAATGAACTAGTGACATAACTTTTATCTTCAAAGAGTTCTGAATTTGTTCTTTGCATAATTATTTTTATCTTTCAATAGGTGCATCTGTTTACTGTTGTACCAACATTGGTACTTCACTTGTTAATTATATATATTTTTGTTCTTGCTTCAAAAGAGCAATTTAGCAGAATGCAGTAATTAATTCAACCCAAATCAAACACAGTAAAACTTGAATTAGGTGCAATAGTATACATGCAGACTTTATTTCTTTTCTTATTTCTTTTCTGAATCATTGATAATGTTAAAGAGGAAGAAAATGTCAGGGGAAGCAACAGTAATAAAGTGTCAATTATTTTGAATTGAAATAAATTTTATTAAGTTTTTAAATTAGGTCCAGTATTAGGTGTGGGAGTTTAATCATTCTGACACTTTATTTATTTATCAAATGTATATGCTGTCATTTCGCGGTACTAGGCAGCACGTTTGCTTTGGTTTAATGATTGCTGTCATTTCTTTTAATAAAGAGGTGATGGGAAAGCCATACTTTGTATCACAAGACAACAATATTACAGAAAAATATTGCTCTCCTTGTCTCATTTATTTAAAAAAATCACGATATCCTCTACAACACTATCTATCAAGAGTCAATAAGAGAAAAGCAAAAAGCAATTGATACAATGATTATCTATCATCAAGTTGTTGTTGGCTCCTAGCAATCACATTGGTTTTTCTCTTGATCTGTCCCTAAGATCTTCCAACAGTGTACAGGTAGTCCTTAACTTATGATCACAATTAAGCCCAACATTTCTGTTGCTAAGTGAGACAGTTGTTAAGTGAGCATGCTTCATTTTACAACCTTTGTTGCCACAATTGTTAAGTGAAACACTGCAGCTGTAAAGTTAATAACATGGTTGTTAAGTGAATCTGGCTTTCCCACTGACTTTGCTTATCGGAAAATTGCAAAAGTGAACATGTGGTCCTGGGATACTGCAACTGTCATAAATATGAACCAGTCGCCAAGCATTCAAATTTTGATCATATGACCATGGGGGCTGCAAGTACTTAGGACCATGGGTCCTAAGTATGAAAAGCGGTCATAAGTCACTTTTTTCAGTGTTGTTGTAACTTTGAGTGGTCACTAAACAAATGGTTGTAATTTGAGGACTACCTGTATGCCACTCTAGCTGAGTCCATCAACCTTCCTGTTGATCATTCTCTTCTTTTCTTTCCTTCCATTTTTCTTCAATGGGTTAGGTCTTCACATAATAATGTCTGAAAGATTACTATTACTATTTAGTAGCATGCTTTTGATTACTTTTCGGGATGGGGTAGTAATGTTTGACATCAATTACTTGGACTGATTACAAGCTGAATTCATATTTTTGGTAATTTGTCTTAAAACCAGTTAGGGTTTAGAACTTGGGATGTAGAACTGAGGAAAGGCACATCATTTAAATTTCCATTTCTGCCAAAAATTAAGAGCTGCACAAGTATGGTGTGATCCCATAGCTAGTTCAAGAAGCACTGAATGACAAATTCTGCTGTTCAAAAACAGAAGCATGAAAACAGAGAATGCTTGGCTCTCTAAAAATTTTAATAAAGATAGAAGAAACCATTTAGCTACCTTATATATTTATAAAGCAGATACATCCTTCATACACATCAAATGTAGATTTTTCCAGGAAAGGACTTCCTTCTAACTTGTGTTGCTCCATCTCATGGCAATCAAGCAGCTATATTTGATGTCAATACAATACAATACAATAGTAGAGTTGGAAGGGACCTTGGAGGTCTTCTAGTCCAACCCCCTGCCTAGGCAGGAAACCCTATACCGTTTCAGACAAATAGCTATCCAACATCTTCTTAAAGACTTCCAGTGTTGGGGCATTCACAACTTCTGGAGGCAAGCTGTTCCACTGATTAATTGTTCTCACTGTCAGGAAATTTCTCCTCAGTTCTAAGTTGCTTCTCTCCTTGATTAGTTTCCACCCATTGCTTCTTGTTCTACCCTCAGGTGCTTTGGAGAATAGTTTGACTCCCTCTTCTTTGTGGCAACCTCTGAGATATTGGAATAATGCTATCATGTCTCCCCTAGTCCTTCTTTCTCTTAAGCTAAACATACCCAGTTCCTGCAACCGTTCTTCATATGTTTTAGTCTCCAGTCCCCTAATCATCTTTGTTGCTCTTCTCTGCACTCTTTCTAGAGTCTCCACATCTTTTTTACATCGTGGCGACCAGAACTGAATGCAGTATTCCAAGTGTGGCCTTACCAAGGCATTATAAAGTGGTATTAACACTTCACGTGATCTTGATTCTATCCCTCTGTTGATGCAGCCTAGAACTGTGTTGGCTTTTTTGGCAGCTGCTGCACACTGCTGGCTCATATTTAAATGGTTGTCCACTAGGACTCCAAGATCCCTTTCACAGTTACTACTACTGAGTAAGGTATCACCTATACTGTACCTGTGCATTCCGTTTTTGTTGCCTAAATGTAGAACCTTACTCTTTTCACCATTGAATTTCATTTTATTAGATAGTGCCCAATGTTCAAGTTTGTCAAGATCCTTCTGTATCTTAAGCCTATCTTCTGGAGTGTTGGCTATTCCTGCCAGCTTGGTATCATCTGCAAATTTGATGAGTTCCCCATTTATTCCCTCATCCAAATCATTGATGAAGATGTTGAAGAGTACTGGGCCTAAAACAGAGCCTTGGGGTACTCCACTGCATACTTCCCTCCATGTAGATGCAGTTCCATTGAGAACTACACGTTGAGTGCGGTTGGTCAGCCAGTTACCAATCCATCTGGTGGTGATGCTGTCTAACCCACATTCTTCTACTTTATCTAGTAGTAGGTTATGGTCTACCTTATCAAAAGCCTTACTGAAGTCCAAGTAAACTATATCAATGGCATTCCTCTGGTCCACTAATTTTGTCACATTATCAAAGAATGCAATAAGATTAGTCTGGCATGATCTGTTTTTGACAAATCCATGTTGGCTTTTGGCTATTACTTTGTTTGCTTCTAGGTGTTCGCAAATTCGTTGCTTGATTATTTTTTCCAGAATCTTTCCTGGTATTGAGGTTAGGCTGATAGGTCTGTAGTTTCCTGGATCTAATTTTTTCCCTTTTTTGAAGATGGGAACCACATCAGCTCTTTTCCAGTCCTCTGGTAGTTCCCCGGTGTTCCAGGATCTCTGAAAGATATAATTCAGTGGTTCTGAGATCTCGTCTGCTAGTTCCTTCAGAACTCTGGGGTGTAATCCATCCGGTCCTGGTGATTTGAACTCATCTAGGGTAGACAGGTGCTCACTTACCATTTTCTTCCCTATTTCAATTTGTGTTCCTAATTTTGTGGTGCTGCTTTTGATAGGTTGGACTGTTTTATCCCTTTGTGTAAAGACAGATGCAAAACATGAGTTAAATAGTTCTGCTTTCTCCCTGTTGCTTGTCATCTTCTTGCCACTTTCTCCTAGCAATGGACCAATTGTTTCCTTAACTTTTTTCTTGTTTTTAACATGTTGGAAGAAGCTTTTTTTGTTAATTTTTACTTTTGTGGCAAGCCTTTCTTCATTGTGAGCCTTAGCTTTCCTCACTTCATCTTTACAGGCTCGGGCTATTTGCTGATATTCTGCCTTAGTTATGTCCCCCTCCTTCCACTTTTTATACTTACTTTTTTTGTCTTTCAGTTTGTCAGATAGTTGTTTATGCAGCCATGCTGGTTTCTTTTGGGAGCTGTTGTTTTTCTTCTTCATTGGTATTGTGTTAGACTGGGCTTTTCTAATCTCATTTTTCAAAATTTCCCAAGCTTCTTGAGTTGTTTTCCCCTCGAGGATTCTCATCCATGGAATTTTTCCCAAGCTCTCTCTAAGTTTATTGAAATTAGCTTTCTTAAAGTCCAAGACTCTAGTTTGACTTTGTTCTACTACTTGTGTTTGGATAATGTTGAATTCCAATATTGCATGGTCACTTGCCCCCAGGGTTCCTATGACTTCAACACCTTCTATCATTTCCTCTCTGTTAGTGAGAATTAAGTCCAGTATGGCTGATCCCCTTGTTTCCTTCTCTACTTTTTGGAAAACAAAGTTGTCTGCTAGGTTTGTTAGGAACCTGTTGGATCTTCCACTTGGTGCAGAGTTTGTTTCCCAGTTGATGTCAGGGTAGTTAAAATCTCCCATTACTATTGTGGTGTGCTTCCTACATACCTTAGTTAGCTGACTAGCAAAAAGTTCATCTTCTTCCTCTGCTTGGTTGGGTGGCCTGTAGTATAGACCTATGGCAATGTCATTTCCCCCACAACCTTTAATATTGACCCAAATGCATTCAAGATAGTTCTCATTATTGTTGTGCTCTATTTCTGTAGAGACATAGTTATTTCTTATATATAGTGCAACTCCACCTCCTCTTTTATTTGGTCTATTTCTTTTAAATAATTTAAATCCTTCTAGCTGTATGTTCCATTTGTCAGTTTCATCCCACCAAGTTTCTGTAATGGCAATAATATCATATCTGCCCTCTTTTACTTGAATTTCTAATTCTCCCTGTTTATTCCTCATGCTCTGTGCATTGGTATATAGACATTTGAGTCCATTTTGATTGACCTTGTGTTTACTGTCTACATAACCTGTATTATGCCTGACTGCCCCTATTTTCTTGCCACTTGTGTGATTCATGCACATGGTATGACAATCACTATTACATGCTTGGTTTTGCTTGACAGCAGGAGTGATAATCTTACCCACACACACATCTATGTTACATGCATTTATAACCCTATGAATTTTAGTTTGCTGGGGACAGAGATGTTCTGTATCTATTAATTCTCTGTCCCCGCTCTTCAGTTTAAATGTTTATCAAGAAAATCTGTGAATTTAATGCCAAGTAACTCAGTTCCTTTCTTGGATGGGTGCAACCCATCTCTTTTGTACAGTTTTTCATTGGACCAGCTACAGGCTTCATGACTAATAAAACCAAAGCCTTCCCTTTTACACCACTCCTTTAGCCAAACATTAAACTCTGCTACACGCTGGCCCTTCCCTTTTTGTTCCTTATATACAGGTAAAACCTCTGAAAAGATAAGCCTACAACCTATACTATTAAGTTCATACCCCAAGTTCTGGAAATCATTCTGCACAGAAAGTACATCTTTCTGGGATAGATCATTAGTGCCAAGATGTATAATAGCATCAACGTCACAGTCCTTACTTGCATTCTTGACTATCTTAAGAATACGCCTCTTGTCTCTGCTGGCAGTAGCACCTGGCAGACACCTGACCTCTTTTAAAACCTCCGTATCCTCTCCTAAATTAACATGTCAACTGGATCCTTTGCAGAATTCTTTTAGTAAGTGGTGGGATTCAAATAATTTAACAATAGGTTCTCTGCCCTAAAAATTTCTTCTAACAACCAGTTCACAAACTGCTCAGAAAATTAACAACCGGTTCTCCCGAAGTGGTGCAAACTGGCTGAATCTCACCGCTGCTTTTATTCTTGTTTAAGAAGCAGACATCTGAAAAGAATACCTTTTTATGTACTCATTTGAGGGACTTTCTCCAGATTTTCTCCTCAATTTAAAGGAACAGATGGGTAGCCTGAGGTCCTTCTTGAGTCTAATTCATCACAGCAGGCATGAGTGGCCTTAGTGACTCTAAATCAGTGGTGGGTTCTGGCTCCCGTTGTAACCGGTACGCTACAACGGGGCCAGGCAGCCACCACGTGCACAGCGCACGCATGCGTACCCACTGCCCGTGATGCTCCAGCTGCTCAGTGGAGTGTCGCGCAGGCGCTGTACACCCCGTGCACGTGCGCAAATACCCCAGTTGGCTCAAATAGAGGTAAAGAAAGCGGGCAGGTGGGTGGGCCCTCCGGAGCACCATACTGGAACGATATCTGGTGCTCCCAGCAGGCACCAGTACACCCGTACCGGGCATACCGGTCGTATCCCACCACTGCACTAAATGTAACTTTTCCTGGGCTTGCCTTAGCCGAACCTTGTTTTATGCCACAATACATAGTACACAACGTTTAGGTTTTTGTTTTTATTCAAGTTTCAGCATTTTAAGATTGCTGTATTGCTTTAATTGTTGCTGTACTTGTACAGATAGTCCTCAGTTTATGACCACAACTGGAACTGGAATCTTGATCATTGAGGTAGTGATCGTTAATCAAGATGCCCACATGACCATTTCGTTCAATGACTGCAGTCCCGGCTTTCACAGTTGTGGTCGTGAATTGGACAGACCAAAAGAATTGCCTGCCAAAAGAGAGCAGGCAGCTCCACTTTGTGCACAAAAGAACTTGTGGGCTGGACAGGAGAAACAGGCGAGAGATTCCTTTATCTCTCCAGCCCAGGGCAGGAGAGAAGATAAGATAAATAGATAGCATCTCATATTTTTCCCCAGATTCTTTCCCTCAAAGTTGTATTTTACAAAGAACAAGCTAGGCAAGCCGAAAACACCAGCCTGATGATGGCGAGTGAAACCTCACCCAAACGTTGCCAAGACAATCTCATTCTTACGAGGGAATAGACCCGAATACAACAGGACCAGCATATGTTTGTTTGTTTGTTTGTGTGTGTGTGTGTGTGTGTGTATGAATAACATGAATAAATGTGACAATACCTCCCGCCTACCAGACATCTGGAAACTAGCCCTAGTCAACAAACGAGTACCAGCCACGAAAACCGACATTGGACCCAGAACAACACAGGACGCAACCACCAATCACCCTGACCAGACTCAAACCCAAACCCATCCCATAGACCAAATGCAACCACCATCCAGAAGCCAAACCACGGTGGCATCACCAACTGCTGCACCCTCTCCGACCCCCACACAAAGCAAACTGACACACGCCATGAACACATAGCCAGACCGCAGACTCGGAGCCAAACCAAAGCCCAGGATGTTACACCTCAGCCATCTGCTCAGGACATTACATCACAGAACTCAGGAGGTTACAACGCAAAGGCTCAGGATGTTACAATGCAGCCAACCCCCCAGGAGGTTGCAGCACAGGACTCAGGATATCACTACAATAGAGCTCAGGATGTCATCACACAGCCCATTACCCAGGTCGTTACAATACAAAAGAACAATAGGCACACAGCCAGTACCTCATCCACAGGATGTTACGAAACAGCCGACTAATCTGCAAACATCAACTCCATCAACTAATCAAGATGTTACAACACAGCCAACCAATCAGCCTATAGCAAAAAAGCCAGCACTCCCCACCAATATTTATAGAAAGACGGCAGCTCCGGTCACGCTTTGCTCGCACGAGCACGAAGCCGAAGGCACCAGCCTGAAGATGGCAAGTGGGACCTTGTCGAAACGTCACCAAGATACTCTCAATCTTATATGGGAAAAGACCCAAATACGCCAAGACCTGCATACCTGTACCCATGAAAATCTACGAAAACAAATATTTGTGTGTGTGTATGTATGTGGTGTGTGTGTGTGTGTGTGTGTGTGTGTGTTATATGTACATTAAAGCATTCATAGAAATAATTTAAAATTGCTTTGATTTCTAAATATTTGTGTAATACATATAATTATTTTTCAAAAGAGAAGTTTCATAGTAGTACCATACACAAAAAATGATTCATGTCGGTAGCTAATTATATTTTAGGCTTTAAAAAAAATAGTGTGCAGGAATGGACAGAGACAGCATAATTTTCAATGTTATAGTTTATTTTATAATCTCATGTAGCTTTTAAAATCAACATAGGAACATTTAATAGTGAATATATTTGTTTTTCCCAATAGGCAACCAGATAAATTGGTAGTGGTTTGGACAAGAAGAAGCCGAAGGAAATCTTCTAAGGTTAGTCTTATTTTCCATTAATTAGGGGATATAATTTGAAGTCTCTCATGATAATTGTCTTGATTCAAAACAAGGATGAGAGATCTAAATTTTGTAAAGGAATTTGTCATAATACGTTATTGTTATTGCTAATAAACCCTGCTGCTATGACTGATTTTGTATCTTTGCATGTTTTTTCAATTTTAATAGAACCTTAGTATTTATCATTATGGAAGTTTATGTTATACAAATCTCTACATTATGTAAAAAAAACAAACCAGTGATTCTTCAATTTCCCTTGAAAGCTATTCCAATGGAATTCAGTTGTAATATACATCCTGATTTATTAACTTATCTATTTACTATGCTATTGTTTTTAATCCCCCCCCCCCATTCTTATGTCCCCGGATTTTACTATCAATAATAGTACTTCTTGTAACAACATTAACAAGAGCAACACAGTTCAAACAACATTTTTCTTCTGGAAGTTTATATTAAAGAGTAAACAATAATTTAAATGTATTAAATTAAGCAGTAATTTAAATGAATGCTATAATATTCAGCAAAAAAAAATACTACAAGGCTAACTGCAGATCACTTTAACAATCAAATTATTTCTCACTTTAATCCAGAACATCGTTAGTTTATTGTGAATATACTTTATTATGTAATGATGCAAGCTAAATGTGCAAGAAAGAAAAGAAGAAAGATACAAAGAAGTAACTTCCAATTTTCTTTATAACAGCTATAAGTACAACTATAAATTTAATTCTGACACTATGATCACAACATAACTCTCTTCTTTCTATAATCTATCCTGTCTAATCATCAAAACCATAAACCATAATTTTTTTCCTGTTTTATGCAAGATATCCATAAGAGATTTCCAGTCAACAGTAAATATAGGCATTCTGTAATCAAAGATGTCATTTTAGCTGTCACAGCAAGTTCCATCATTGTCATCAACCATTCATCTATTGTGGATAGTGCTGAATCTATCATTGCTAAATGATAATTTAAATGCTGTTTTTCCAGTTGTAGCCCAATACTTTGACATGGAAGAATTTATATTGTTTTGCCTATAATAATCAGGACCACTGGTGGATAGAATGAGGACTGTCCTATTTATTTCTTTTTTTATCTGATTTATCACAGATTACGTCATCAATTCCAATTGTCCCTTTCAACTTTTCCTCTTTCCCATCCCTTTCTTTTCTCTGTACTTTCATCTTCCCCCTCTTGATTTTATTTGGAAAAAAAGGAGGGCTGAAGAGCATGGTTTTCTACTACAAGACGCAGATCCGGTTAGGGTCCATTTGTTGATATGAATAAATAGAAAATGTTCATTATTTATTATTTATTTATATCCCACCTTTATTATTTTTATAAATACCTCAAGATGGAAAAACATTCCTGATACTCTTTCCTCCTCCTTCCCCCCCCCCAAAAAAAACAACAATCATGTAAGGTGAGTTGGGCTGAAAGAGAGTGACTAACCCAAAATCACCCAGTGAGCTTTCATGCCTAAGGCAAGACTCAAGTCTTCTGCTTTCTAGCCTAATGCTTCAGCCACTAGATCAGAGGTGTCAAACTGATGGCCTGCAGGCTGGATGCATCATATGCAGACCATGCCCACCTCAGCTCTGTGAAGGGAAAAAACATTGCAAAGCATCACATGACGGCAACATGATGCAGCTAGTTTGACACCTGTGCACTAGACCAATTTTACTATTTGATTCAGTCCTGAAGGAGTCAGAATGGGCCACTCTGTGTCTCTTTATTCAATTATGCTCTTGTGCATTTTCAAAAATATAGAAAGAGGGTTAAAATAATTTTGGTAATTAAAGTGCTTCTTTAATATTAAGAAAAATGGAAGGAGTTATGAGCACACAGAAGGCTTCAGCACACAAATCATTAATATAAATGCCAGGCATAAATCTGAAATGTAAGATAAGAAGATAAGATAACCTTTGTTGTCATTTATCTGTATACACAACATTGGTGGGATTCAAATTTTTTTACTACCAGTTCTGTGGGCATGGAATGGATTGGTGGGCATGGCTCGGTGGGTGTGGCAGGGGAAGGATACTGTAAAATCTCCATCCCCTCCCCATTCCAGGGGAAGGTTACTGCAAAATCCTTATTCCCTCCCAATCAGCTGGGACTCGGGAGGCAGAGAACAGATGGGGGCAGGGCCAGTCAGAGGTGGTATTTACCCGTTCTCTGAACTACTCAAAATTTCCGCTACTGTTTCTCCAGCACTGATCAGAACCTGCTGAATACCACCTCTGATACACAACGTCACACATTAAAATGAAATTCCGATGCCCCACTCTTGAAAGAATTAATACCACCCACCAAACAATGTCATCATCCCAAGAATAACAATATATTATAATATATTATATTATAATAATATAAATAGCATCAGCATCAGCAAAAATGCCAAGTTATACATTTTGAATATGTAGCGTAAAAAAGAATTTTATACTATATGGAACAAGGCTATTAGAGAATTTGGTTGTTCTGCTTTGGATATCACGAAGCCTCCTCCCAGAAGATAACAATAAAAACTGATCATGAAGAGGATGGGTAATTCCCTGACAATCCCACTGACTCTGGTCAAACAATGCTTATATGCCATGTCCTGGATAGACGGAAGTGAACTTATATTTTCCACTGTCCTCACCACTCTCTGGACAGCCATCCTGTCCAGAGCAGATGCTATATTACGTTAATAGGAATCCATCCCATTGTTCTTTATGTCCATTTCTACTCATATGAAATAATTCTGCTTTCCTTTGCTTACATACAAGAAAAGTGAATCTGTTCTGTTGGACATCATAGTGCACAGTCCTTTTTTAGCCATATAATAGAGGCAGCAGCACTCTGATCCTCCTAACTTTCCTGAATGTTCAGGTAGCAAGTAAAGTTGTCTTTACTTTTTTTTTTAAAAAAAACACCATTTCTTCATTATTAAGTATTTGAGCTATCCTTCAGGAGTTAAAATAGCCTTGCAAAGAACATTAATTATCCTGATTTGAATAGGGGCATTCAAAGACCATTTCTCAAATAGCAAGAATCGTAGGACTAAGTTCCATCTTCCAGTTAAGTTCAAGAATTATAATAAAACTATTTTTAAAAATCTTGCATATTTTTATGCGATTAGAAAAATCTGTCTCCAGGTCTATAGATCAATAAAGTTTCTGAAGGTCTTAGTCATCTTGCCAGTAATGCATAAGCAAAGAAATTAGTTTTAACTAAATGCATTCTTGGAAGCAAATCAAATGCAGGATCCAGTTGTGTTGAGAAGATATTTGTATCCCAAAATTTATCTAAATGTATAGTTTGGCATAAATATTTTATTATTTATTATTATTATTTAGCTCTGTGTTCTATATTTTTTACAGGATTTCAGGGCAATATATATATATTTCTCTTTCCTCCCCCCCCCCATCATAATAACCCTGTGAGCTAGTTGGGCTAAGAGAAAGAGAATAATGACCCAGATAACAATGGAATGGAATGATAGGACGGTGTATCTCAGTCTGGATGTCTGATGGAGTTGTAGCAAATTTAACACAATTATATCAATATATAAGAAAAACAGAGACATTCCATTTTTAACTTTTGGCAAATCAGGTATTTTGTAAAAAGTTTAACTTGGTTATCTCTCTTTCCTACAACACTAGAAGTTAATTACAGGGGTTTCTTCTCATTGCCCAACAGCCAAATTATATAGTGGATGAAAACCATTTTAAATCTATACACATGCAAAAATGTTGACCAAATGTGGTAAATATGAGAGGCTTTCTGGACTTCTATGGGGTACTAAAGAGTGACAATTTGTGACTGGTTTTGTCTTGACTGGTATTAGATTCTTCAACATCTAGCTTTAGTCCTATGCATTGTTTTTTCCATTCACCTTTACCCTTAAGTAGCAAGTGTTGCTCTCTGCCTTAATCTCAGATGCTACGTCTACATAGATCAAGACTTTTCCTATCTCTCACAATTCTTTCTTCAGGCTCATAGTTGGCAACCAGGAATAAAGAATCCTTACCGTGGGGTGGTAGTGTGGCCTGTTCCTGAAAACATTGAAATCACTGTGACACTTTTTAAGGTAAGTGTGTGTTTTGCTTTGTTTTGAATTGCTCTCACTTTGACC
The DNA here is from genome assembly GCF_964273705.1 of Natrix helvetica. NCBI lineage: Eukaryota > Metazoa > Chordata > Lepidosauria > Squamata > Natricidae > Natrix > Natrix helvetica. Next base: position 127,150,243 of record NC_138552.1, read on the forward strand.
GTTGCTGCTTAAACACATGGGCAAAGTGGCTCCATACAGTCATTTAAGAAACCTTCTTTGCTGTTGACTGTGCTCTCTTGATGCACAAAGAAAATGATATACAATTGATGTTGAACTTCTCGGATATTGCTGTCGTCCTTGGCCTGATTATCAACCTGAACAAAACTTGTGCCAAGTACCAAGTCCATAAAACCAAAAATCTCTGTTCATGACACCCAGCTGATAAAAGTAAACAACTTCAAATACATGGGAAGCATCATCTCAAGCAATAGACTCCAGGATCAGCCAGGCCAGCCAGACACTGGCATGGCTGCATACTAGGGTGCTCAATCAATATGACATTAGTATCTCCAGAAAGCTGGATTTCTACAGAGCTGTAGTTATCTCTTCTCTCCTATATGGATGTGAGTCCTTGATTCTGTATTGAAGGCACATCAGACAATTGGAAAAATTCACGCGTACATTCTCTACTCCATCCTTGATATTCATTGGCAAGACCATGTCTCTAACCTGGAGGTCTTCTATCACCCAGAGTCCACCAGCATTGAGTCCCTGATTATCAGAGCCTAGATGAGATGGGGGGGGGGGGACATATCAGAATGAATGACCACCTTATGCTGTATGGTTTACTGAACTGTGGGAAGAGACTCAATGTTGACTACTCAAGCACCACAAAGACACTGTGAAAGAAACCCTATGTCACTCTGACATCTACCCTAGGTTGTGGCTGCTGACAGGATCTGAGTTCTGTGCTATGAAGCCTCCACTGCCTTTGAAGGTATATGTCATCAAAAACTGATAGAAAACCCTGAGTGGCATCACAGAATAGCAGGCCCATAGTCGCTGAAACAATGGACTTTCAGTGCTCCTAGTGTGCTAGACTCTGTGCTTCTAGACTGTGACTGCAGAGCTACCACGATATCCAAAGATGAACTGAACAAAGCATGCCTTCAAATCCAAAAGAGTAGCATATATTCATTGACATTGTCAATGGCTCAATATAAATCAAAGTAAAGAACCCACATTCATGTTTAATGCTGTGAGCTCAATAAATAAGCTGTCAAGGAACTGCGGGACCACTTTTAGAGAATATACTACAAAAATTGGCCTGCTATTTAAAAACATGTGTGCTTGACCTTTTTAAATAATAAACCCATCAAGGTCTTATTCTAGCAAGGCTGTTTCTATGGAAAGTTTTTTGGTTTCAAAATAATAGATCATGCTATCATGAAATTGGCAAAGAAATACTGTTTGTCTGCAGTACATGTCAACTTACTTTATTAGAAATTAAATTCATCATCCAGGACAATAAAATGTGGTCCCCAAATCTTTAGGGATAGCGTTGGTACAGGCAAGAACAGGAAGAAGTTGAAGTGATGTGTGTATGTGTGTTGCTTCCAGTTTGGAGTAAGTATAATTATCTGTAGTAAGTGCTTTTACGTATTGATAATGTTCTACAAATTGGAAGCTGCTTTGTTCCTACTTCCAGCTCTTTGAGCCTGTAGTTGCAGGGCAAGGGTTAGTAACCTGCAGTCTATGAGCTTCTTGCAACCCTTGAAGTCCATTTTTGTGGTCCTAAAGGCCCTTGGAAATGGATGCTAAAATTCAACAAACTGCTGATGAATGGATGGGCAATTTTCTGCTGGTTTCTGACAGTTACCAACACAGAAAAAGTTTTAAACCTTAAAAGTGGCTTAACATAGCTACTCAGTTAATACCAAAACACCACCCTTCCCCATTCTGCCAATCTTGACAAACCACTGGAAAGCCTGTGGCCCTCCACTTAGCTGACGGTGTTATTGTGGCCTTGGGAGCTATCTAACAAAATGAAATTCAATGATGAAAAGAGTAAGGTTCGACATTTAGGCAAGAAAAACAAAATGCACAAGTACAGTATAGGTGGTACCTTGCACAATAGTGGTGACTGTGAGAGGGATCGTGGAGTCCTAGTGGATAGTCACTTAAATATGAGCCAGCAGTGTGCTGCAGCTGCCAAAAAAACAACACAGTTCTAGGCTACGTGAACAGAGGGATAGAATCAATATCACGTGAAGTGTTAATACCACTTTAAAATGCCTTGGTAAGGCCACTCTTGGAATACTGCATCCAATTTTGGTCACCATGATGTAAAAAAGATGTTGAGTCTCTAGAAAGAGTACAGAGAAGAGCAACAAAGATAATTAGGGGACTCGAGGATAAAACATATGAAGAACGGTTGTTGGAACTGGGCATGTCTAGCCTTATGAAAAGAAGAACTAGGGGTGGCTTGATAGCAGTGTTCCAATATCTCAGGCATTGCCACAAAGAAGAGGGAGCCAACCTATTATCCAAAGCACCTAAAGGCAGGACAAGAAGCAATTGGTGGAAACTAATCAAAGAGAGAAGCAACTTAGAACCAAGGAGAAATTTCCTGACCATTAGAACAATTCAGTAGAATAACTTGCTTCCAGAAGTTGTAAATGCTCCAACACTGGAAGTTTTTAAGAAGAGATTAGATAACCATTTGTCTGAAGTGGTGTAGGGTTTCCTGCCTAAGCAGGGAGTTAGACTAGAACACCTCCAAGGTCTCTTTCAACTCTGTTAGTCTATTCTATTCTAAACTGTTAAATAAGCCCCTGAAACTTTGCTTGCTCTTTTATATAGGAAATCAGGGTGCACACTGAGAGAGAATATGCTGAACATTTAAATTATTTATACAGTTATATATTTATACACTTACATATTTGTAATTATGGGTAGCCCTCATTTAAATATTGCCTCATATAGCAACTGTTTGCAGTTAAAGAGTGGTGAAAGTGTAACTTTGCGATCAGTCCTTTGATTTATGATCTTTGCAGATCTGTAAAGAAAAGAGTTGAAATAAAACTGTGAAATGTTTTACTTAACGACTACTTCACTTAATGACTGAGCTGCTGGTCCCAATTTTGGGTGCTAAACAAAGATTGTTTGTATTCTTATTTAATACATCACCGTATTAGCCATTAGCTGAAGTGATCTGGGTAGCTGACAAAATAGAAACTCATAAAACACAGTATACAAATATTTCAGAAATTTAATAGTTGCCAAGCCCAAAAGTAAAGCCATGCATATAAAAGTAAGTAAGACATATAAAAGTATCTCTGAGTGATTCCTGCTTTTAGAATGGAAGGGATACATAGCCTGAAAGAATAAGAAAGAACTCTGTCTGGAATCAAAAATATTTCAGTGTAGGCACCTAGCAGGCAGGCATTCCCAGCAACTGGGAATGGCATTCCACACCCAGTTCAGCTCCTCCTTGTTCTGGATAGCCACTCGCTTATTTATTTTGAAAGAGGAGCTTTGGAAATTATTTTAGGAACCAACCGCTATATATGGAAAGAGATGGTTATGTTATCTGACCTGATCTCAGGTGATTTCAGGTTTTCAGTTGGACCTAAAGATACCCCAGAGGCTGGCACAGGCCATCAAATGCAATATTATAAGAATATCTCCTTGCCTGATTTTGGAACATTTCTAAATGCCAGCCTTGGTGTAAGACAGCAAGTTGGCACTGCAGTGTTTTAATAGAACAAGAAAGTATTTCTATATTACCTAATAGCTAATCCTCTGGAAAATTCAATATTATCCATATTAACCATATAAAGCATAACACCTCAAAAGAGAAGGGTCTGATACAAAGAGCTTCAGTGTTAAAACAGTGGCAGAATTACACGTAAATGAAACCACAACAGCACACTTTCAAACTGCAGTCCTGTCAAGATTTGGACATGTAATTAATGATTGCTAAAATAAACATTTTTGTGTATTAGCTTTCATGGTGACCTAATTCTTATGCAGCCCCTAGAGTCCTAGACACCTGTTGGGATTCAGAATAATTTTCCATGCTCCAAGATCATCAGTCTCACCTAAATTAAAAGGTGCCATGTTGGAGAAGGTTGAGCAGAAGGTTGGGGATGATCAGCGGGTTCAAGTAGGGGAGAAAGATGTCCCAAAGGAAGGAAGGAAAGATGTTTGCACTGCCATTTTGCATCACAGCATGAAAGTATCCCTCCCAACAGAACCTATTTGCACTGATTAAAAGCTGAAGATCAAAGCCGTGCTCCTGGTTTTTATCTATACTGGCAGTGGCTGATGACAGAATGCATTGCTCATGCAGTCTGTATAGGAATCAGAGATAAAGGACCGAATTTGTTTGCAAAGCAGCACTCTAAAATAGTAGTGTGGGTAAAGAACAGGCACCAAGCTAGACAAGCCTTGTGTTCTGGAAGTGATACAATTGCATTATCTCTGAATCTGTAAGTGGCTGTTGAAATGGCCTTGCTGATAGGATTAAAGGTTACGTCTGGGCATCTCCGACTAATGAGAATGTTAAGTATAGCCTCTTAGCAGTGGGCAGTAGATACTTGAACACTTGTAACTTAAAAGCATAGATAATCAGTCACTGGGCAGAGTATTTGCCTTAAACAGAAACTTCAGAGGAACTTGTTCATATTCTTCTGTTTGAGAAACCTCTACATCAGTGCTGGGATTCAAATTTTTGTGCTACCGGTTCTGTGGGCATGGCTTTGTGGGCACAGAATGGCTTTGGGGGTGTGGTTTTGTAGGCGTGGCAGGGGAAGGATACTGAAAAATCCCCATTCCCTCCCCACTTCTGGGGGAAGTTTACTGCAAAACAGTGGTGGGTTCCCATTTTTTTTTACTACCGGTTTGCTGGTGCACTCGCTCACATGCGCAGAAGTGTCTGAGCAGGTAGGCGGAGCCTCCCGCCGCCACCACTGCCAGTTCCAGGCTGAAGCGGGAGCAACCCACTTCTGCTGCAAAACCCCCATTCCCTCCCCACCCCAACAAAAGAAGATCAGCTGGGAGGCAGCAGGGATGGGGCCAGCCTATTTGCTGGTTCTCTGAACTACTCAAAATTTCTGCTACCGGTTCTCCAGAACCTGTCACAACTGGCTGAATACCACCTCTGCTCTATGTGCATATGATGGTCTGTCTTCTCTGACCTTTTTCTTTCCAAATGATATCTCTGGCTTTATGTTCTATTTCTTTTTTACAAGAAATGGGTCAAATAAGAGGCTTGTACCCCCATGATGACCTACCAACTAGATTATGACATGAAAATTTATAAATACGATTCATTTCAGCAAATGAATGAAATATTATCCTGAATCGGTGAAGTGATGTGTTAGTAGGGAATTAACTGAAAGAAAAGATATACAGCTTGGAATACAATAACCTCTGGTCCCAATGACGACCCAGGTTGGATCGTAAAAAGATATACAGTTACTCTCCAGCCATGAGTATCTGTTATATGTATATTTTATCCAACTGGCACCTCTACACATTGCAAAAACATGACTGAAACATTAAAGTTGGTTATGATGTATGTAATCAGAAAGAAACAATGTAAGGCGATCAAGTATTTATATCACACAATACCAATATCTGAAAGGAAATGGTCTTAAAGGAGGCACATGAATCATCTCAACCTCCTGGGCTTTCATTAGATTTTTTTTTTTAGCAAAAACCAGGAGTTACCCCTACTTTTATTAAAATTTTTAGAAATTGGCATCTCTCTCCCTCCCTCTCTCCGTCCCCTCCTTCTCCCTCCCTCCTCTCTCTCTCTCCCCTCCTCCCTCCCCTCTCCCCCCTCTCTCTCCCACCCTCTTTCTCTGTATGCGTACTCAAATATACCACTCATGTTGATATTGAAGCTTAGTTTAGTCATCTTATATGCTGATTTACAACATGGATATTCATCACTAACGATGACATGTAACATCTAGATTTCTAAATAAGGGGGGGAGAGTATAAATGAAAATTACCTTTCAAAAGAAAAAGTCTTTAGAACTGCTGGAACAATACTGTCTAATAAAAAAACTCAACCTCTACACCTGTGTTCCATTTTCCTTGTTTAAAAATCAATAAATCTTGGAAGATTTTGCACATAGTTCATTAAAAAAGCAATCTGTAGTCAAAGACCAAAAGAAAAGCAATGATACAATATAACGCTGTAAGACAAGGTGTGAAACTAACATACTAAAAAGACACAAAAGTCTCCCTGGTTTCTTCTTGGCTGGTAAAAAACACAGCAGCTGCTTTTCAGTCCCGTATATGATTCTATTAAACCTCCCCCCACATGTACTCAATGGTACTTTACCACTAAGTGGTTAAGTGCTAAGCTTTGGCAAATGCACCCCTATCTAGAGGATATTTGGAAGATACAAAAGAGAATAAGATGTAGTGAAAATTGCTGCTAAAAAGACCTTTGGACAATGGGTTCAGACTTTAGATCTGTCATCCTCTACATCCAAATCCAGGATTCATCTGTTTATTTTCTACCATGGGTTTATTGGGTTCAGAAAGGTATTTAATGTTGTATTCCTACCTTTCAGGATCCCCATGCAGAGGAATTTGAAGACAAAGAGTGGACATTTGTTATAGAAAACGTAAGTGACAAAATGATGTTTTGCTTTGGATTTTAGCTTGATATTGGAGCCAGTTCCCATCTATCAGGATAGGAAACTCCTTTCTTGCCCTTTATGCAGGGAGGAAAGAAAAGGCAATTTGCTGTTTGTACCTCCTTGCACTTCTAACACAAATATGATTCCTTTTCAAACTGATTGACTTACATTTAAGTCAATTGCTTTATTGGTCAATTGGCTTTTCTTAGATGCCAAATCACTACAAAGTCTCTCTCTCTCTCTCTTTTTTTTTTTTTGCAATATCTGGAGTTAACACATAATAGGTAATGGCAAAAGATAGCAATTTTGGTTTATTTTGATTGAAACATATGGTTTGCAATCACATCATTGTATGTAGTTGTAATTAAAGCAAAACATCACTTCAAAATGTAGAAGCATTCCCTCTTCCCCCAACATTATCTTCAAATAAAGTTTGAGAAAAGTTGGGAAATCCTTCTTAAGGTTGATAGCGCCACACAGTGGCCAAAGAAGAAATAATCGTTTAGGGGAAATGGTTTGGAATAGTGTTATTCAAATTTGATAATTGTAAAATATCTGGATTTCAACTGCCAGAATTCCTTAGCCAGCATGCTGGGCACATTGCAGTACATGCATCTTAAAGTATATTATGGGTGTGTGGAATGGAAAGAGATGTGGCCATGGGCTGACTGTGGAACAAATCATAAAGTGCTGATGTAAAATTTCCAAATTAATCTAAAGTGAAAAAACAAAATCAACTACAGGCAGTCCTTGACTTACAACAATTCATTTAGTGACTGTTAAGGTTAAAAGGGCACTTGAAAAATGTGAGTTATAACCATTTTTCACCATTACGAGCTTTGCAGCATCCCCATGATCATGTGATCAAAATTCAGATGGCTTGGCAACTGGTTCATATTTATGACTGTTGCCATGTCCTAGGGCGTGATGGCAAACCTATGGCATGCGTGCCACATGTGGCATGCGGAGCCATTTGTCAGGGCACTCAAGGCCAGCGTGCATGCCTTCTTTTGAGGCCATTTTTCACCCTCCGGAGGCTTCCTTGCAGCCTCCAGAGCACAAAAAACTGGCCCTACGGGCAAACCGAAAATAACCAGAAGTCACTTCCGATTTGCTTGAAGAGTCAGATTTTGCCTCTACCAAAGTGCTGTGTGGCAAATAGATTTCCCCAAAATTTCCCCAGAAATTGGGATGTAGAGATCTCTTGGTTTTGTGTGTACTGAAAGACATTGTGCCAAGATTTGGGATGTCTTTGTATATTTCCTCAGATTCTGGCCCATACTTCACAGCTCAGGTGACACAAACTGTTTCCCAGGCTCTTGGAATTAAGTGGAAACTTCATGCTGTCTATTCCCCACAGAGTAGTGGTGTTGAAAAATTTAATGATTTGATTTAACGACAGGTATCCAAACTCGGTCAGAAAGCTCTATTAGTAAAACCCCAGGTTAAATACTTAGGTTATACTATAAGTCAAGGACAGAGAGCGATAAGGCATGAGAGGAAGGAAGCTGTCTGCCAGATTGCAAAACCATGAATCCACAAAGGGTGGTGTGTGTGAAAAAGAACCCTTTGTTTGGGAGCAGGGACAAAAACAGGCATTTGAGATTTTAAAGTAAGCATTGTCTCAAGCTCACGTTATGGGACTTCCCAACCTTGAGAAATCTTTCTTGACTCAAGAAAAGGGAAGTGGCAACAACCCACAGCTTATTTGTCAAAACAACTTGATGAAGTAGTAAAAGGGTGGCTACATTGCCTTAAAATCCTGGCCGCAGCTGCTCTTCTGATCGAGGAAGCTAATAAATTGACTTTTGGGCAGCCAATTACTATATTTACTAGTCATGCAATTTGTGGAGTATTAGAAACAAATTAGTGCTCAAGTAGCAGAGTTGTGGGCTTTAATACGAGCACTAGAAAGGGCACAGAATGAAAGTACAAACATTTGGACTGATTCTAAATATGCATTCCTCACATTACATGTCCATGCTGCAGTTTATAGAGAGAGGGGATTCTTAACAGCAGAGGAAAAGAAGAGCAACTAGTGTGCTTGCCCAGAGGAATTAAACATTCCATATGGGGGATCTGCACAATCTCCAAATTGGATACTCGGATCCAGCAGAAAAGAGCTGACAGAGAAGCAGCTGACAGAGAAGCAAAGCTGTCAGCAACCCGAGATGATCAGAGCTAACCTGACATGACAGCTTATGTAGCATTGGAAATGCCAAGGGGACTGAGCCCCAGGTATTCTAAAGCAGAGGAACTCCCCGCAACTGTAGATTTGAAGGGACATAAGTGGGGAGAATGGTATGTACTCCCAGATGGAAGAATTTTTGTACCAGCCAACTTAGCCTGGCCAGTAGTAAAAGACTCTCACTCAACAACACATATGGGCAAGAGTGCGTTAGCAGAAGCACTTCAGCGCATTGCTTACATCAATCGCCTTCACTCACTATGTGCTCATGCAATTGAGAGATGTAACACATGCTAGTTAATCCAAGTTAATCCAAGACAAGGACCTAGGCTTCCACCAGGAAGTCAACTCGGGGGATATTACCCTATGGATTCATCAGTTATTGATTTCACAGACATGCCCAAGTGTGGGCTATATAAGTCAGTGCTAATCATAGTGTGCAATTATACTGGGTGGCCTGAATGTTTTCCCACCAAGACAAAACAGGCACACAAAGGTCCCCTACTCAAGGACAAAGGTGTGTCTTGAAATTCACCTTAAATGGATGAATGCATTACCGCTGGCACTTTGGTCTGTGCATGCACTCCACGAAAGGGAATTAGGATATCTCCTTTTTAAATGATGTTTCGGAGACCCCCAGTTATGTGCTAACTTGAAAAATCATGTAGGGGAGAATTAAATAAGCAATACAAGAAATCCAACAATACTGTGTGTCCCTCAGTCCATCATTTCTGAGCACCTCTAGTCATAATATTCAGGTGGGAGACAGAGTATGGGTTAAAACACTGGAAAGGAGAGAATTTGAAACCTAGGTGGAAGGGCCCATATACTGTGGTCATGTGTTCTCCACTTGCAATAAGAGTGATGAAATCCAAGTCTTGGATTCACTGGACTCGAGTTAAGCCAGCTGCTGATGAGTATTGGGAGGCAGACCAGGACGAAGCCCGACCTCTAGTGGTATGCTTTGAAGAAGTGCCCCCTATAACTGCCCTACCGGCAACGGGCAGAAGACATACGGGGCAGAAGAGGCCTTATTGGTGTCACTCCGGAAGCTGACTTTCTATGTACAGCTGAAGATTTGGATGAGAAAAACAACTTTTAGTATGAGAAGGGAATAATGTATTGTGTAGGCTAAATATAGTTCAGGGAATGGAAGCCATACGTAGCCATAAATGCAGTAGGTCTGGATTTAGTGAGTCTCGTCAACCTAGTTGTGATTTGTTGTATTGGATATTTATTCTTTTGGAATCGCCCCCATCCCAGAGAGGCAGGTGCTGTGAAAGAATTTATTGACTGTGACAGTTGACAGTGTGAATCTTCTGGGAACACGTATGTTTGAGGAACCCTGGGAGTGGGTCCTCTGTAGCACAGTAGGTGTCTTGGGACTGTGGGCAATATATTTAGCAAATAAGACTTGGCTTTGTGGATCGCCCAAAACTGACATTGCCCTTTTCCAAATCACACCTAACCCCATCCTTCTTCCTGACGTGATAATTCCGTTAAGTGAGTTAAAGGACTTATAATGGGGTAGGCCCCTTCTAAAATATCAAATATGGGTTTTCTGTGGCTTTGGATGTTATTTGCCAGTGGCATATTGGGTAATAAGACTCTGAATAGCAGTTCCTGATGTTGTAATAATGGCCAATTAACTCCTTTTATCCCTAAAAGAGGCTCCGGGGATATTGAGAATCCCAAAGAACAGGACAAGATCAGGGCCTGGGGTATGGGGTTCCTGGAGACGATGGACAAGGTGTTGGAGCCAGTTCGCTCCTGCCACTGGCGTCTCATCTCTTGGTGGGGACGGTACCCTGAACCTAAACCAACCCCAAACCCTAAGGACAAATGTCCAACAATCCAGGTAAAACATGGGGTGGAACAAAGGGAGAACGGGCCTCTGTGACAATTGAGAGACGGGAACTATATGTTGAGAATACTGGAACTAGGTCAGAGTCTACTTAATCAATCTGACCCCACACTAGGTCAAAAATGCTGATTGTACTTGTCTGCTGCCCCTTCATCTTACCATGCTGTCCCAGTTGAGCCAGGACTTTGGGTAAAGACCAGGGCCACACTAGCTTTGAGAAGGGTGGTAGATAGAGAACCCAATCGGTGGAAGTAAAGTTACATGGTGACTTTTACAGTGCATTAGAAAAGCTGGCTATTAGCCCCCTTCCCATCGTTGGCCCTATAGCCGTTGGTGTGGAAATCGTAGGACTACCCTCCTTGTGTGTCAAATGGTATCAGGAACCTGGCATTCCTGTGGGGTCACTGCCAGGGAGACAATGTCCATCAGAGTTCACCATTAGCTCTAGAAATACACTCCTGGACCGCAAGCTAAACCGCAACATTTCTCCTTCTGCCTACCACCTCCTCCAGCAGAAGATCACCTTCTTGCCTCCACCACACTTAACCTGTACAAAATGGGGAGGGAATTGGGTGGTGATAAAGCGCCCAAGCCAATTTGAGCCATCCCAATTCCCAATCTGGCTCTGGCCTAAACCCATGGGGGGATCCTGTCTTCCATTTCCCCCAGGGAATGAAAGCTCCTGTTATCATCTTGAAGGTCCATATATCAGGGATGAGCAAAGGGACCCTAAGCAGGAAACTCCATTACAACCATTAGCTGGCATGTTCATGGCAGGGACCTTGGAGGTTTGGACTAATGAAAAGAACCACCGAGTCCATGCCTTTTCTATGAACATAGCTGTGTGTCTAGGAGAAAATAGAGTCTTTTTCCTATATAGGATAATTGCGTATGTATGCTTACCTTCCAACTGGACTGGAACATGTACCCTGGTACACCTCCTCTCCAAGATGGGTATTGTCAGTGGGGAACAAACTCTCCCTGTTCCTCTCATGGGACATGTTCAGAAAAGAGTGCCACTAGTAATCCCACTGTTAGTGGTCTTGGGGATGGGAACAGCAGTTGGAACAGGTGTAGGTGGGTAGCACTCTACAATACAGTTCTAGCAATTATCTGAGGGATTTCAACAAAGCCTGAATCAAATTGCTAGGACCTTGGTTGAAGTCCAAGACCAGATAGATTCCTTGGCAGTAGTGGTCTTGTAAAACCGGCATGCCATAGACCTCCTGACAGCTGAGAATCACTCCATATGTATTACTTGTCTTTTTCTTCTCATTGCTCTATATCACTATCTTGAACTGATTATGTTATGCCAAACATCATAATCTAAGATAGGTAAGAATCAATTGTAGCTAAAAATAGAGTCTTAAAGGGGGGGGACGGGACCTGAAGTCTAATTTTCTGCAACAAGAGTAGGGATTTATTCTCCATAGTGCAAGAACTAGTGGGTAGAAGCTTTACAGAGAGAAATCCAGATGCAAAATAAAGAGGAATTTTCTGGCCATTTTTTAAGCTGTTAAGCAACAGAACACAGCTTGCTTCCTGAAGTTGTGGGTGCTTCATATTTAGAGCTTTTCAAAGAAACTTTAGACAAACATTGTCTAGGATGGCCCTTCCTGGACAGGAGATTGAACTAGGAGACTTCCAGGCCCCTCCTAGCCTTAAGATTGTATGAAAGGCAAGACTGCAGAGATATGCCCTTCATTTTATAACTCTCCACCGCCCCGCAAACATAGCATCTATATTGAAATGAGTTTGATGACACACAATTTCTGCAATTATTTCTGATTCTCCATGGTAAAATACAATCTGTCTTCCAAATTGTTAGACCCAATTTGCTTAGATATTTTTTTAGCCTTGCTTCCTGCTAGCTGCCTTCCAATCTCTTGTTTCCCATAGAGGAGAGTGCATTGGGTGAGATAGCTGACCAGAGCTGATATCAATGATAGTTTTTGCCAGCTGGAAAGAGGAAACTGCTAAATGGAGACAGAATTCTGGAAATAAACCTCTAATACTACATTAGGAATGTTTAAAACCAGCAGCGTATTTCAGCAATTCCTAGCATATGTTTATTCATAGAAAATCAGCAGTAAAATATACTCACCAGAACATGCCAGAGACTTGAATCTCCATGAGGTCTTTTTCTCTTTCCAACATCAAATATCAAAACAGAGTTCTGGTAATTGTTTTACAGTGGGGTTCTAATCATACTCCAGATGTAAGCTGAGCTGTCTAATGCTCCTTTTAATAAAAAGTATGTTCTTTTTTTAAAAAAAAAAGATGGTTCAATTTGCTATATTCTTTTGCATGTATATATGATGTTTCCTTTTGATAGTGAGCACATTTTTGTATTTAAAATGATGCTTGCTGGGATAGCATTATGTTAGTCAAATCTCATTTCAACGTAGGCGGCGGGGGGACACACACACAATGGCCAGACGTAGTTGCAACCACATACTGTCTGATTTTCAGCAAAGAGGACCGTACGAAACCTGTTAAAAAAGGAAGAAAACAAAATGCCAATACATAGTCATTAAGTGGGAGGGGGAGAGGATTTGACAGATGGTGGCTCCCTTATGAGAGGGTTTAAGATTTCATTTAAGATACTGCCTTTAAGGTAGTGTTTTGCATAACATTTGGATCAAAAGTGTTACAAACTGCACTAAAATATTTATGGGGAAGTAAAGCCGATACAAGCAAAATGCTTGCATTTGATGCCAATTTTCTACTGTATATATTATCATAGATGAAGAGCTGGTCTGCATCTTTGGAGTTGGTGTTGATAAGTATCATCACACTTGCATTGAGTGGTAGAAGTCTTTTCCACTGTTGCTTGATGCTTTTAAGGCTTGTTGTTTATCATGGATATTGCTTTGTTCGGCTGTGGTTGAATAAGTAGGACATGTCTGTTGGTTGTTGCCCATAGTATAATGTGAGAAAAAGGACTCATGTGTCCCCTGCATCCTTAACAAGCAAAATACATTTTTCAAAGTAATCTTTGACATTTTAAAACCTTTTTTGAAGCTTTTCCCTTATTATAAGAATTTTTTTGTCTATTTCTTCACAATTTTAAGGGAAATTGAAACTCAGCTGATCTGTCATCATATAATAATGATTAAATTTACGTCTGTTTCTTCTCATTAAAATCAAAAATGTCTCTTTCATGACTTATTTTGACGTAATAGCAATAGGATTTAGACTTATATACTGCTTCACGGTGGTTTACGGAGTCGGTGAGACTCGAACTGCCAAACTGCTGGCATCCGACAATCAGCAGAAGTAGCCTGCCGTACTGTATTCTAACCAGTGCACCACAGGGCTCTTTATCATAATGATAAAGTGATGGCTTATACCTGAACTCATGGCTTCTCTTCTCCCCTAGAATCTTTTGCTTCTGTTTTCAGTTTACCACGAATCTAAATATTAAACTGGTCAGTCTTAATTATGATTTAACTGAGAAAACCTTATAGATCATTATTCGATGTTTGCTTATGGCCAACTTCATATGAAGTTGGCCATAAGCAAACATAAACATCGGCCTAATATGCAATACAGCCCTGGTTCAAATCCCAGTAAGGGTATGGCTAGCTGATGAGAGCTAAATAGCTTGAAATGGATCCATACTAGTCTCCCTTTATTTATTTATCAGCACAAATGCAACACATATATATATAAATAAATATATATGATATATGAACCTGAATATATATGAACCTGATAAATAAATAAAGGGAGACTAGTATAGATCTATTTCAAAGCTATTTAGCTCTCATCAGCTAGCCATATCAGGTTCAAATCCCAGTAAGGGTATGGCTAGCTGATGAGAGCTAAATAGCTTGAAATAGATCTATACTAGTCTCCCTTTATTTATTTATCAGCACAAATACAACACACACACACACACACACACACACACACACACACATATATATATATATATATATATAATTTTCAAAACAGACACAACACAAAGAATCCTCCTTCTTTACATACTGTAGAAAGTGTATCAGTTGGTTACAAAAGACTTTCGTGCATCTCTTCCACAGTCATCAACCATAATTCATATTAACTCAAGTATTTTAACTCAGATATATTTATACATAATATCATCATCATACTTCCATTTTCATTTGACTATAATTGTTTAAACGTCCTTCATCATAAAATATACTAAGATTTAAAACATAACCACATACTGGAATTTCATTTGCTATTTCTAATATCCTCCAATAACACTGAATTCTTATGGCCTATTCTGGCTAAAGATCCATAATATTTAGTAACAAAAATTTCTAATCCTTTACAAATCACTGTTTACAATTTACATCCACTTTTCTTATGTTGTAGCCATGCATATATATATATATATATATATTGTTATCATTATCCCTTCTTTATTTTACTGTGTCCTTTATCATAACATTTCCCCCCCTAATAAACAAAACTTAACTAAATTTAACTTAGTTCTTTTTTATTAACCTTTATATATAACCCCAAAAAAATTCTAATCTTCCTTTCATAGGTTCCATTCAATATTCATATACAATTGCCTGTTTCCCCCGAAAATAATACAGTGTCTTATTTTATTTTGACCCACGAAATATGGCCTTGGTCTTATCGGTGGGGGGGGGGTCTTATTTGCGCTGGCCGAGCAACTGGCCAGCACTGCTCTGATGTGTCCTGTTACCACCCTGCGTCGGGTTGGGCTTTCTTTGCGAGGGGGACAATCTGGGGAATGAGAGAGTTAGGAAGCCTGGGTTGGTGTGGGGCAGTTTCTCCAGTGAAGCGTCTGATTCATCCCCAGGGGTCGAGCGTTTTGCCTCCTCTCTGCCCTGGCTTGGAAGCTGCAGAGGAAGCCTGCCATGCTCGGCGAGGGGGGGGGGAGAAGAGATGACAAGAGAAGCCACGTCTCGCTCCACACCTCTCACTTCTCCTCCACCCCACCTGCCACCCCTCTAGCTAAAGAGACGGTGGAGAAGGGAAGCAGACTGGATTCTGTTAGCATTGGGGCCGGGTGGGAGGAGTCAGGCTGCGAGACACGCGTCCTACCCAAGACTTGCAGCTCTGTTGTGTTTCTTGCTGTTTTGTCCAGGGAAGCACCCTGTAAAAAAAATCTCGCAAGTTCAACTTCCCTGGACAAAACAGTGAGGAACACGACGGAGCTGCAAGTCTCGGGTAGGACGCATGTCTCGCAGCCCAACTCCTCCCACCCCGCCCCAATGCTAACAGAATCCAGCATTCAAAGCTTAATTCCGCCGCTTATTTCTTCTGTTCTCAAATTTAAATTAACTTTAAGTTTTTTATAGGCAGTCTCTTTTAAAATGGTAAAAATTCCTCACCAGCTGGAAACACTTTCTCTTTCCGTATCTTTTCGTTTCGGAGCCGCCCCAACTTCATCAGCCTTGGCTGGACTTTTTGTCGCTGGCTTGAAGAACTTCTCTTGGATCGATCAGGGACTTTGCGATGTCCCTGAGATCAGCAAGATTTATTCTTCCTGTTCACCGTCTCTGTGGGATGGTTTAGTTCCAATTGGACCACTCAGCGGCAAAAGTATCGGCTGCGGTCTTAGAGCATCGAGGCCGCACGTCCGTATCGTCGCTACGTTGGCTCCTTCTCACTTATGGCCAACTTCTTGAAACATATTGCTTCAGGTTCACAATGTCCCAGACATAATTCAAAACTTTATGATTGGTTAAAAACAGTGATTGTCTGAAATAATTAGCCCTCTCTTATTAGCATATATTTATCTTTGCAGAGCAGGACAAAACTAGCAAAGCTCCAGAACTCTCAGAAGGAGGATGACTTATTTCTATGGGAGGCTTTTTTTAAAAAAAAAAAACTTTGTTTTTCTATTAGTATTTTAATTTGTTTCTGAAGTATTTGCAGGAGTGGGGGAAGGGAATTGATGGGATCTTTTCTCTCTTAAGAAACAAAGATTCCCTCTCCCTATTTCTTCTTTCCTCCCTCTCTCCTTCCTCATTCCTTTCTTCCTCTCTCCCTCCTTCTTCTCTCCTCTTCTTTCCTCCCTCCCCTTCCCTCCTTCCTTCTTTTGTTCCCTCCTTTTTCCTTCCCGAAACAACCAATGGGTCATAGGTTATCTCGTGAGTTCCTAAATGTCCCACTTAAAAAAAATACTTTTTGACCCAAACTAAAAAGCTAACCTTGCCAGTTACAGTATAGAAGATCTACTGCAGGGGTTTGTGTGTGTCTAGTCCAAGCTGTTCTAAATAGCAATAGCACTTAGATTTATATACTGCTTCACAGTGCAATCCCAGTTGTGCATTGAATAAACCAAAATAATAAATCATTGAATAAAACCATAGTTTTTGTGCTGGTCCTGTACTGGGATGGGTTTGCTTATTAATCATGTTATCAAACTGGTAAATATTCCTGAGTAATCTTTAGCATTGGTCATCTGAAAGGTACTTCACCATTGAGCTTGTAATTTTGGAGGGGGGGGAGAGAGAGATTTTTGCAAAGAACCTGTGCATCCAGTCATACAAATCACAAAGCAAATACAGCAAAAACTTGAAACACAAAGGTACAGATGATTCCCGATGTTATCCTAAAGGTCATTAATCACAGAAATCATATCAGTGGAAGAAGCTGTTTAGGCTGTCAAATCCAATCCCATGCTTGTTGTTTAAAGTAGGAGATAACTGTAAGCTCCTTCCCTAATACTGCTAGGGAAAATGCCTTAATGCAGTTAGTGCTGTCAAATTCAACTTCAGGGTGTCTTTACTGTTTATTCCATCAATCCCACTAAATACATTTTTGCAAAGCTTTTTAATACATGTTTCATAATAGTAAAGCTTCTCTTACAAGCATTTTGATTTTAGAGTATACAAACCAAAGTAAAGCTCTTTTATTAAACACTTGTAAAATGAAAATAAAGCTCTCTCTGAGTATTGTAAATTTATGGCCCAAAGTTTACTTACTCCTTTGTATAGAAGGGAAGAGAGAAACAATTTCATACCATGCATGATACTAGGAAATTCCTTGATTGCTGAAGTAGAAACATGTATTGTTTTTATCAACTCATCCTTTTTAATTTCCTTTGGTGCTGCCCATTTCCATTGTATCTGCCTTTTTGCTATCAAACTATCTTTCTCCTTGCTTATATTTATATTTCAGTTGCACATGACATCTTTGATCATTTTTTTTCCTCTGCTATACTTTCCTCTCTCTGTGCTTCCTTCATTTTTTTCTTCATTGGATTACTTCAAAGAAGCCTTAAAATACAGCAGAACATCCCTTGCTGTTACCAACATTTCTTTAGGGACAGTACCCTTAAATACGTCAACTTGACTTTGTTCAATTATATAGTATAAATATCAATAAAGCTAATCAATGCCTGCCAAATCAAACTGGACACAAACGTTTTATCAAATGTATCAGAAATGGAGCACCTAGACCGACAGTGTCTGGGGTCAGAAGCTCAACAGAGTCACGATCAGTTCCTATTTGAATGAAAGACTTCCATGAAATATCAAAATATCAAACTGGAAATATCACAGCTCAACTAACAAGTGAGAAAACCATCCCGGAAAAATGAATAATAAAGCTGTTTTGTTCTAGATATGTCTGTGAAGAAAACAAACTGGATGTCTCTAGGTCTAGGAATTCACCAGGAATGAAGCTTCAATTGAAGGAGACTCTTACCTTGATTGCATTTGTATTAATTCTCAGAACAATCGCTGTTGTGTCTGAAACAATTTGGAGTGAATTGTAGTGGACTTTCACCTTATTTCTGCTAAATTACGTGGACCTTGTTCTTTTGGTGGGGGGGGGATGAAATAAGGATAATCTCATTAAAATGCAGAGCTATCTTTTGGGGAATTTTTCCAGGTCTTAATGGGTTGATATATTTTTGAGCAAAGGGAATTTTATTCAGATTGCCCTGAATTTTGAATTTTCCTCCATTGTGCCACTTGATTTCTGCAGTTATTGGAAGCTTGTTTTGAAGTGTAACAAGTTCATGATGAGTTTCTCTTGGATTGTACCATAACTGTTGTCAGAACAAGGATTTTGATCTGCTTTAGGAAAGAACCATGCATATTTGCTTTGGGAAAAACTAGCCTTGCCTTCTACGTCACGGCTAAGGGATTTCACCATTACTAAATGATGATTATATCCTATGGTTATGGGTGCCTATCCCAGCTATAACTAAATTAATGTGGAGAGGTGTTTGTGCCAGAATGACTATCATCATCATCATCTCCTAAGGTTCAATTTGGATTGAGGCAGTGAATAAATAACACACATTAGATACAAGATAATGAGCTAAGAAGAATAAATGGCAGGGTGAATGCAACAAATGATTATTGGAAGAAAATGCAACAATTGCACATCCACATTGTTGGGTATAGTATTCTGTATTGTTTGAAACAGTATGGCTTTATTGTCTCAAAGCAGGACACCAAACTGGAGAAGAACTGGTTTCAACCTGTGAATGGAAATTTAGAATTCCACCCTGATGGGAAGATGTTGATGGGATATAATCTGTATAGCAGTGCCCAAGTGACAATGATAATCTCTTTCTGATATTTATAGGTTGGCTGGGGTTTTATTGTGCACCCAAGCTTTCTGACAACAGTAAAAGTCTACAGTTTTTTAGAGCAAACCAACCAGGCCTTGCTTCTTTGAAGGAGGAGAATTGATTTGCCTTGTTTCACAACATTCTTCTGATTGTCAAGAAGGCCATACTCATGCCACACCCGTTGGGAAACAGGCTGACCCTGTGGAGACATCTAGTTTTATAGGGTGCTATGAAGGTGTTCTGGGGACCATACCTGAACGAGCAGGAAAGGGAGAGGAAACCCCACCCACTCACTTATTCTTGGCAAGGTAATTCATGCCTTCAGCAACAAACTGTGCTTAACTGAAGCAATGGCTTAAAGAGTTAGTGAGAGAGGATTGCAAAAGCCAAGTCGACTTTTCTTTAGGAAGGCAATTTCTTGATCCTTTTCAGTAATAATGTACTCCAATTATTTTTCTGGAATAGGTGGTTAGATACCTGTCTTATTCATGCTAATTTATGCCATCTCTTTTGTAGGCATAATTGTACAGCAGTGGGATCAGGAACAAACCTTTGAGCAAACTTAAATTTCTTCTTGTGCCTCATTTCCTCATTCTGCTCACTTTCTACCCCTTTGGCCTATGGATACAATCACTCCGGATTCCCACATAGCAAACCATGTTTTGTTTTGTTATAGTGTTATAGTATTTTGTTATAGTTTCTTGAAAGGTTTTTTAATTGGCTGCATTCATACAATATTCTAAGCCAGAACTACAACAATAATTTGCTTTTACTACAAACAAAATATTAAAATTTTGAAAGGAGTTAGAATCCCCACTCTCTCCCCCTCTCTCCCCCTGCTCATTAACAACTAGCTGTACCCGGCCACGCGTTGCTGTGGCCCAGTCTGGTTAAATGGAAAAGAAAGAAAAGAGAAAGTGCAAGTCCCCTGGCAAAAGCGGCCCCTGCATGGAAGTGAGCCATAGTGGCCCCTGCAAGAGCCGCCACTGAGGACGCTCCCACAGGCCCCGGCCTGGCCTGGCTGAGGAGGAGAGGAGGAGGAGAAGGCGGCCGCTGCCCCCGACCCAGCTTCTCTAAGCGGTGGCGGTGAGAGGAGGCAGCCGGCGTCCCCTGAGGAGGAGGAGGAAGGAGCCGCCCCTGGCAACGCGGACGTGAGGCAGCCCCCGCTGGCTGGGGCCCCATCCAGAGACGCCATCGCCGCTTCACGGGGCACCCAGTGGCCGCCCCAGCCCCGCTGCGCCTCAGACTGATCGCCGCCACCCCGTCGGAGCCACCTTGGCGAGGCCGTAGCTGGCTCCCTGTGAGGGGTTGGAGAGCGTGCGCAGCCGGCCGGGCTGACGAGACGCTCCGCCTCCACCTCCACTGGGCTGGGCAGGAGGAGGCTGGCTTAAGGGTGGGAGGAGGCAGCCGAGGGATGGGGCAGGTGTCGCCCCACCGCAGACAGCAAAGTCCTGGCGGGAGGGGAGGAGAGAGAGGGGAGGGGGAGGCCAAAAGGCTTCGGCTCCCCTTGGTGGAAATGGCGAATCACTAACTTTACATAAATTATATCCAGTGATTTTCTACTGGTAATTATATAAGATGGTTATTATTAAACTGACCATGAATAGAAGAACCATTAATGCAGGCATCCTCAAACTATGGCCTGCAGGCTGGATACGGCCTGCCAATTCAAGTATCCGGCCCTTGGAGTGGTGGGATGAAAAGCTGCTGCCAGCTTGTAAAGTAGTGTATTAAAAGTGCTTTGAAAGTGCTTTAAAAACAGTTTTTCAGATGTTTTTCACAGCCATGCGATCCAGGGCCAGTGGGCTGCTTTTAAAGTAGAGCTTTAAAAGTGGGTGGGGGAACATGTCTCTACGTCTCTAGCTTTTTCAAAATCAGCTGAAGTTGGCTAACACTAATTCAAATGCAACCAAATATAATGCCTGAAGGAGAATTTACCCACTGCTTTATTCTTCCCACATATAAAGTACATCCACCAAATTGGTTGCTGAACAATTTTGGTAGATATTCATGTGTATATATATACACATGCACAAGTGTGGCAAAAAACAAATCTGTTTGTGAATTCTCCTCCAGGTTTAAAACACCTTTAGCCTGTAATCCCAAATAAGCAGGCCCACACTTCCCATTGAATTAGTGGTATATTTATGTTGGTTAAAATTGTTCTTCATTTTAAATATTGCATTATTTCATGTTTTTTTGCACTACAAATAAAGATATATGCAGTGTCATAGAAATTTGATCATGTTTTTTTCATACTATAGTCCGGCCCCCAACAGTCTGAGGGACCATTGTCCCTCCTTAATTCACCATTGGAGGCTGTGTGTGTGTGTGTTGATTCTCACCTGCTTCCAATGTCTCTCAATGCCCATCTTGGGGGTTTTAGTTGCAGTCTTAATTGGTGCAGTTCTCAATCTGGTTTATAGTGTGGTCATCTGAAACATATGATCCGGAGTTATTTTGAAGGAACTCTGGTTTGTTTTATTCTTTTTTTAATGGCCTATTTTAAGGAGCCTGCAGCTGCTGTTTTAATGAAGTTAGGCAAGTGGCAAGAAAGTTTGTGCTCTTTTTCCCTTTGGGGGCGGGGTGGTGGTCCTTAAGTAAATAGATTCCTTGGGTTGAGCAAGTACAGCAAGGACAAAGGCAAAATGGACTGCTAAATTGGCCACACCCATCTAGTCACATGACCGCCTAGCCACACCCACCCAGTCACATGACCGCCTAGCCATGCTCATCCAGCCGGTCTGGCTCCCCAACAGTGTGAGGGACCATGAATCAGCCCTCTGTTCAAAAAGGCTTGAGGACCCCTGCATTAATGTATAAGAGAGACTGTAAATGACTCAGCCCTGAGAACCTTGAAAATGTGACAACAGCGGATCAAAATAACCCCACTTCGATTCTGTACGATATAATAGAGGCAAAGGCTTTCAATATTCTGCTGTTATAACCTATAACAGTAGCTCTCCAGGAGTCTTGCACTGTTCTTTCCTGACCTGACTTACCTTGAAAGGCTGGCATACAGTGGCAAAGGGATGCCATGTCAAGCTTGCAGGATTTTTTTTTTAATTCAGAGATTTCCCTTTTGTTACCAATACTACTGCATTTGCTGGAGTTTCTCAGACTCTCATATTTAAAATTAATGAAATAGTATAATCCTTTGAGCATCTGATAAGCATCAGAGATAAGACATGTTTATAATCCTTCATCCTTCCATAGGTAGATAGTTTCCTTGTTTACTGGCTCTCCAAAGTTTTTCTCATTTTAACAATATATTTGAGTGGGAAAAGGGGGAGGAAACGCATCTCCACAGGAGGCATACCCTGGTCAATTTGTTTGGACTCAGAAGGAACTTTAGAGCAAGTTGGGAAACATTTTTTTTTAAATCAGAAGAATAAACAGAAGAATAAATACAAATGCTGCCAAGACCATGTCTATGAAGTTGAATTCAGTTTGGATGAGATTTTTTACCCTGGTTATAATCCCTTTTATCTTCATTATAACATGGTATGAAGCCAACAAGTGAAAAGTGAGTTATTATAAATCATAAATATATATATTGGTAGTTCCTAATCTACTTGCTCTGAGAGATGTGGTGGCTCAGAGGCTAAGATGCTGAGCTTGTCGATCAGAAAGGTCGGCAGTTTGAATCCCTAGTGCCACATGAGCTCCTGTTACCTGTCCCAGCTTCTGCCAACCTAGCAGTTCGAAAGCATGTAAAAATGCAAGTAGAAAAATAGGGAACACTTTGGTGGGAAAGTAACAGCGTTCTGTGCGCCTTTGGCATTTAGTCATGCCGACCACATGACCATGAAGAAGTCTTTGGACAGCACTGGCTCTTCAGCTTCAAAACAGAGATGAGCACCGCCCCCTAGAATGAGAACGGGAATGACTAGCATTTATGTGCGAGGGGAACCTTTACCTTCACCTAATCTACTTGCTGCATAGGATAATATCACCATTTATTTTTGCTTCCTATTTTCAACTGAAAAAATGCATAAGTGATATTGCCAACATTTGCACACAATCATTTTTTTTAAAAAAGAGAGGTCTGAATATGAAGGAAAGTGAATAGTAGAGGAGAAATGAGATGTCTAGTTTAATAATTGTTTTCTGATGTGGTCATGACATCATATGTGTTCCTGTCAGTAGTGGGCGTGATCTAGAGATTTCACTTGAGGCCATATGTACCCTTTCACATCAACTGAAAAGAACAAAGAATAAAAGAAAGGTGAGGTCGTTTTGACTTCCTGGAATTTCCTGATAACTCCTGAATTCTGGAGGAAGTTAATGGAACTTAACGAACCATCTTTTCAAACATGAGGCTGCTTGGTACTCTTTAACCACTTGATGGCACCCTTTGATTTAGGACGTAACTCATTAGGAAGGAGAGGGAAAAAACTGTGGTGTGGCTGTAGTAGCTGTAATGGAATAACATGTAAGAACTAAAGGTATCTGGTTAATGTAGAGATGAAATGAATGGAACAGCAAGGCTAAGCTTTCCTGACCCTTCATGAGAGAATAGATGAAAAAAAAAAAAAGGGGGGGGAGAGAATAAGATATTATGCCAAAAGGAGATGATGAAATCCGAGATCCACACACATAATCTCTGGCTCAGGCTCTGAAATGTTAATCCCTGGGTAGAATTATTTTGAACTGCAGATTGCAATTTATCATCAAAATGGCAGTGTGTCGAAAAATACTTCTTGCATGGGTGATGTTCAGAGCTAGCCAATTTTAATGTAAAATAGTTTGCTATTTAACATTTAATAACAGCTCCTTAAACTTGGGGAATTTTTTTCTTGCTTTTCCTGATGCTGAGGCTGCCTTCTAACCAGTTATTTTGGGGTTTTCAAAAATTTCTCCTCAAAACTTCTAAGTACGTTATTCTTTTGGTTCTGTTCATCTCTAATTTTTAAAGAATGCATTACTTTGAGAAAACGTTTTCACTTCAAGCTGAAGAATATTCTCCTCATATCCATGGCTGTAAGCAGGAACAAAAACTTTATAAGATCTTAGGAGAATGTTCTTGTATCATATTTTGGCTCTTTAGAAATCATTGTGAGATGTATTTTTTTTTTATATGGTAGAAAATAGATATAGAAAATTGGGGTAAATTTTACTTTTCTAGAATGACTTTGACATTCCTAGTCAGTGGCCTTTAGGCAATTTTTAATATAGCAAAATCACTTTAAAAAACAGAATGCATAAGTAAAACTTCCATCTCAGAATTTTAAAACTGTTAATAGCTAAGCAAAATAAATGTTTTGACTGCATGCCTGAAAGCCATCAAGAAATAGTGTTAGTCAAAGAATTCTAAGTTTTTTTCTATATTTGTTATAGGTAGGTCTAGTGCTGCTTACCAGCATAAGTGCATATCCAAATTTTACATTATTTGAATGTTTTGTAAATATTTTAATATCAAATGTTTGCTAGGCAAAATTATATATGTTCAGATATACTGTGCATCTTAATAGACAAATTACACGTGACATAGCGGTTCTATAATCTATCCATATTTCCATTTTTATTTAAAATCAAGTTCCATTTTTTCTGTTATCACATTTTCTCAAATTTGCTTCTTGCCTTGCTTTGTGTGTGGTAGACAAGCAAATACCTGTAATATCCTATGTGATGTTTAGATTGGGCCTGAAGCCAATTCATTTCAAGTGCAAGAGAAGAAAAGTAGGTTCTGCTAAAGTATCTGATTTACATTGTAACGCTGAATTTCACGTGTCTGGTTTTTATTGTTTTAAATGTTTTATTTTATGGAATGACTGTAAGCCTCCTAGAGTCCTCTCGGTGAGATGGGCGGCATAGAAGTTTAACAAATCAAATCAAATAAATAAATAAAACCAAATATATTGACATAGGTTTTTGTGGTTTCAGTGGGACTTACTTCTGAGCAAGTTGTCTGATCCTCACAGTGTGATGAGATTTATTGGAGCAAATAGTTTAACTTTACCATTTGTGTAAACTTTCTTTTTACTCTGACATCTAAAACTCAGTGGAACTCTAGACATTTGAAGGGATTGTTGATGAAGAACAATACATGCCAGATAACCAAGCTTTTGCTTAACTAGGAAGGGGTTTTCCTATCAGCTTTTAATTCTGACAGGACTAATTAGCACCTAGCAGTTGTTTATCTGATCACTGCTAAATACTTGATGAATGCTGATGATAGGGAGGGGGGAGGGGGGATACAAGAGGCAAATAGATCTGCAGTTGCAAGACAGACTTCCAAATCTGGGGATTCAGAAAAGATAGTTATTTATAAAGGCTTTATTCTTGAAAGAAGCTATTGATTCTTATAGAAACATTTGACAGGCATTAACTTTTAGATTTTTTTTGACATTTTTTAAAAGATATTAGATGATGGATTTTAGATACATTTGGTAGCTCATAAAATTCACAGAATATATGCGTACTGTTTTTAATATAAATATCCTGAAGGTATTAAATACTTGTTTATAGAACTAATATCAGTGCTTCTTCAAATTGTAGGTATAGATAGGTCAGCCAGAAGTAAGTTCTTATGTTAACATTCTAAATAGGTCTCTCTTTTGATTTCATCCTGTGGATACAATTTCTAGTGTCTGCTGGAATCAGGTAATAGAGTTCACAGTGATTTCAGAAGCAAAATAAAAAATTGTGTCTGGAATTTTTAATTTCTGCATAGCAGATTCCAAAATATTTGGAAATATGCCAATATCATTATAACCGGACGTATTCATTACTATTTTCTTTTTTAATTTTTAAAATTGTTTTAATTAAACCAAACACACACATACACACACACACACACAAACATTCTTTGTTACATCTTCCAGAAAGCATGTCGATTAGTTACAAATAAATTTAGTGCGTTACTACCACAATCATTCTTTATACTTCATTCTTATTGGATTGTACATTTTAAATCTTATCTTATTACTATTTTCTGCTGATATACAGAATGTATCCTTTCCTGGACAAAGACTTTCCTCCTCCCCCCCCCACCTCCCACCCCTTATGTTTTAAATAGAAATTCTTTCTTTAGACTGTTTTGGTTTACTCTGTGTATTTTATATTACAGCTTCAATGTGATTTATAGTAATTGAAAGCAATACTTAAATGAAGTTTCCTCTGGGACAAACATGCCCTCATGGACCATTTGGGTATAGTCTTCTAACCAATAATTGATTGATTCTGTGCCATGAAGTCATTTTAAACTCTTAGCATCCACAGATTTTCCCCATAATGATCTGAGCCTGGTCTGGTCTGTCAAGCCTTCTAAAAGTGAACCCTCATCAGTGTAACTTGAGTCCATCCATCTTGATGCTGGTCAATTTCTTCACGTGTTTTCCACCTTTACAAGCATTGGAGCCTTCTCCAGACTTCTCAAAATCTGAAGTAGTATAATTTGAGCCTGGTCATTTGTGCCTTAAGGGAAGGCTCTTTTTTATTTGATTGATGATCCATCTGTCCATCTGGTATTCTCAGGAGTCTTCTCCAACACCTACATTCAAAAATGTCAATATTTTTCTTATACTGCTCCTTCAGAGTTCAACTTCATCGTTGTCACAGGGAACACCACTGCTTCCACAATTCTGTTCCTTCCATCAATAATAAGGAAGTGGTTTCTTCCCTTCAAGGCATTGGTAAGCTTCTTAGAGACTACAGTCCTGATATTTCCCCAAGGTCCCCTATTCAAGTAATAACCAAATGTGATCTTGCTTAACTTCTTTGTCCAGACAATGTCAGCCAAATGTTGCCACCTGCCTACATTTATTTAACAATGATAATCATAATAATATTTTATACAAGAACAGTAAGCATTATTTTTAAGCTGTGTTATGTATGACCTGGGTAGACGAATAAATATCATGCATACTTCAGAGCTAGACAGAAAATTTAAACACATGTCTCTATTTTTATATACATAGCAAACTGGGCTACGGAGCAAGAATAGTATTTGTATTTTAGAGCATTAGTCTTTAAAGTCAGAAGGAGAAATGTTCCCAATTGCTAAGTCGGTAAAAAGAAATAAAAGTCACACAAAATAAGGTGATAAAATACATTAATTGAATGTGTTTTTCTCACTTGAAAGCATGCTTCAGATGCTAATTAATAGATGCTTAAACATTTACACAACATTTGGTTAAAATAGAATAGGTAGAAAATTATATTTCCCCCATGATCAAACTTTTGATTTGAGTGGTAAGAAAATGTAATGACATTCTTCAACTTACTGCACCAAAAACAATAATCATGGACCTTATGATTCTATGTTTTAGAAATAGGGGAAACAATTCAACTGTATTTTGAAGTTAATTGTCAAAAAATTGCCCCAATTTTATCAGTTAATTGCAGGTGGTTTTTCTGAAAATGGTTTCCTTATTGGCTGCTGAAGAGGAGAGGGCTGTTTACCTGTACCAACAGATTCTGGCTTTGAAATTCCTCCTCCCGAAAGGTTTTCTTAGTGCTGAATGTCACGTAATTTTCACGCTCTGGTGTTTTAGTGCTGTTATTTACAGTTTTAAAATCTGTTGCTATGATTTTAGTAACTATTGAATTGCATTTTGTTAATTTGGAATGGTGTAGCCTATTCTGGGTCATTTTAAGGTGAACTGCACCCCACAGTTTCTGTATTTACTGAGTGATTGTAAACACACTAATCCAGCATTCGTTCTCTGGCACATATATATGGGCCTTTTGGACTGCAGATTTGTTTATTATTGTGTGTTTATTTGATTGGCATGCTGTACATGCCAAGAACCTTACCTGTTTTTATTTTAAGTTGTCTTCCAGCAACACAAACCAGCCCCAATAAATTAGCTGTGACAGACACTTATAGAGCTCTGTTAAGGTTTCATAGCAAGGAGGTAGACACTAGATATTTTTTTCTGAACTAGAATAGCTTGCAATCTTCTGAAACAGATTGTTGAATTTATTAGTTTCTGTATATGCATTTAATTTTATAAAAATTAGTCTAATTGCTGCATAAGCCTGATTATATTTCAGTTAGATCTGGATTAACATTGGCTTACAATTACTACATCCAAGGCATTATTATTAGAGATCTGTATGTCTAGTTTTGAGCTATGCCTATTGTGGTATCTAATTAAAATGCTGCAGATGGTCTGCCTGAGCCAATTTGAGGACAAGAGCATGAATTTCCAGTTATGTGAGCTGGAGAATGACAATTTCTTAACATGCTAGTTGCATTGAAAACAGTTAAGTCTTAGGTAGCTAGAATCAATTTGGAACTTATTTTTACTAAGTTTGAGGATTCCAAAACTTGAATCTTTTTCTTTAAGCATATTTCTACAATTGGTTTGCTATTAGTTTCACTGGTGACATGATGAAGCAAGAATAATAAATGCTCATTTATTTAATCCAAGACATGTATAAACTAGAGAGGAAGAGAGAATATGCCACTGGTTTCTTTGCTTTATCTTGAGAACAGCTTGAGGACTTAAGCGGAAGTCAGCTATAGTTGCAGCACTGATTTGGGTTTTTTTAGTCATTGTGTTTTGTTACATACCATGATTCTTCTGTTCCAGTCTTTGAGAGCTGGTATCAATCAACTACTCTGTGATTGGTTAGTTATTGTGTAGAAGGCATCTTAGACAGAAAGTAATAATTAAGGAAATGTTCTACTCTAGTTTTCATGTTTTCATTTCATGTTTTAAAATATACATTCTTTAGTAGGAACCTACAAATTCTGGTAGTTATTTGTTCCATTTATTCATTTATTCCAATATGTCTATTACTCTTAATTGCAGATATCTTTTATTATTATTATTATTATTATTATTATTATTATTATTATTATTATTATTATTATTATTATTTATTTATTTATTTAAAGGAGGTAAGAGAGGAGGAGAAGGAAGGAGGAATGTTATAGATTAGATAAACAGACAGACAGATATGGAGATAGATAGATAGATAGATAGATAGATAGATGATAGATAGATAGATGATAGATAGATAGATAGATAGATAGATAGATAGATAGATAGATAGATAGATAGATAGATAGATGATAGATAGATGATAGATAGATAGATAGATAGATAGATAGATAGATAGATAGATAGATAGATAGATAGATAGATAGATAGATAACTAGCCTCTCGGTCAGGGCTAGTTAAGTTTTGCCAATCAATCCATC
The DNA here is from genome assembly GCF_964273705.1 of Natrix helvetica. Taxonomy (NCBI): domain Eukaryota; kingdom Metazoa; phylum Chordata; class Lepidosauria; order Squamata; family Natricidae; genus Natrix; species Natrix helvetica. Next base: position 127,179,433 of record NC_138552.1, read on the forward strand.
AATCAGAATGCATTGTTACAAATTCTCAGCCAAGAGGATTCAAACGCCGGCGTGAAACTCTTTCGCTCAGCACCACCACATAGAGCCTCCCTGCCCAGGAGCAGTCTACCAGCGCCCCCCCTCCCACCCCCGTTAATCCGTCCCCGCATCTGATATATTTATACATACTAGAAATCTCACTATAGGATAAGTGTCACCTAAATGTGGTTCTTAATATATACTTCTCTATGTCTCAATTATGCCTGTATATCAGATTGTTTATCCATAGCAATACACATGTGCATATATAATGTAGATATTAAACTGCCAGGCTAATTAAAATGTTAAAGATTTAGTTTACACCTTCCTTGAAGAAGACTGCAGTGGAACATATTTTATTCATTAGATCAGAGATCCCTAACCCCCAGGCCGCAGCCCTTTTACCAGGCCGTAGCCTGTTCAGAACTGGGTTGCGGAAGTGGCGGCCAAATGCATGCATGCATCTCCACTTTATACGCAGTGGGCAAGTGTGTGCACATAGCTCCATTTGTGTGAGCAGCAGGTGTGAGTACCTGCTGCTTGCGCAAATGGAGCTGCGCACACAGTCGCATGCCACTCACATGGAACTATCCCCTCTCCCCCAACTGTCGGTCCTCAAAGCTGGAAAGGTTGGAGACCACTGCATTAGATTTGTTGCCCCGTCCTTAATTGTCCTCATTTGGCAAGCAGACCAGTAACGATCAGAGCTGAACATACAGTGGTAGGAGTGCTGTAAAATGTAAGGTCCTTAATATGAGATTCAGTTTGCTACTTTTTCCACATGCAGAAATCCATTGAATCTGCTATCCTCAATATCATCTTGGTGCAGTACATCTATGTAACATTTCTTTAACTTTCAAAGATCTTCTCATCAAAGTACTTTAGATGTACACAACATAATAATTAAAGCCTTTGTTATTTTCCTTGTAGAATATAATTTTATGGAAAGGGTGTGGGGTTGTATTTGAGGAATTATGAATTATGAGGTGAAAAGGTTGGCTTGGTAATTTGTGAAGTGCTCTTTGTGCAAGGATTTTTAATTATTATTTTCTCTTAAGGAGAGTAGCCTCAGGCAAGGATAATAGCTACATACTAGTTGCTCCGGTCTCTCCTCTCATTCATTTCACAGGAAGTTTCTACAACTATCTTTGGCTTTGTTCTATACAAAGAAAAGTCATCTCTTTCTCTCACCACTCCATCTCAGCAATAAGCACGCAGTAGAAGCTGAGGCTAAAATTGACATTCTGCATTTCCTAGGATCATCTACAATTTCATGAACATCTTATGCTGAATAATTGCACAAGTTCTAATCAGTTTGGCTTCTCAAGTAATGAGCCTGCATAGACCTGAAGGGTTTGGAGGATGATTGTATTCAGTCAATATCACAGTTGCAGGTTTGTTGGTCACAACGTGTTCTTTTCCATCTTGTGAAGCACCCATCTGTGTGGGCTTGGTGGCTCAACAGCAGATGCAAGCCTGACATTCTGACATGTTTGAGGATTCCTTGGCAGCTAGGAAGGTTGGGAGTGTCTGGGCAAGTAATTGTTTTGTTTATTTTGGAGATATGAATAATGGGAGGTGTCAAGAGGCAACGTTCTATAGTCTCCCTGGGGAGACATGTGTCATATTTGAACCGTAGCTGTCCTCCACCCTCTCTCCCACCAGCTAGCTTTAATCAAGTGTTAAGGTGAAATGGCATTTTGCAAAAGAAAGGAAGGAGGGAAGAAAGTGACAAGAGTACCCAGAGCAGAATCATAGGATTCCTCATTCCCACCTGGCTGCAGTAGGAGGGACATGATAATGCATAGCTGAGTTGATGCATCACTTTATTCGTAATTATGCCTAGCTCATTATGATCTGAGTTGGATCAAGTCAAAGCATAGCTATATATGCTATCCAGTAAAGTGAGTGGTCAGGTAGGGCAGGGGATGAAATCCAGATTTCCATCCTGCTTCTGTTCCCCCATCCCTGTTAAGAGAGAATCTTTGGATTTTGCTAAGTCCTCGACTTGCGATCGGTCCTAATGTCCTCGACTTACGACCGACCACAAGTCCTCGATTTATGACTGACAGCCAGCAACAAGCTCAGCCGCGCCTAATTGGCTAAAGCGCGGCTGGCTGAGCGCGGACTGTCTAAGCAATTCTATTGGTCGCCCTGCTTGACAGCTCCAATATAAATAGCTGTCAAGCAGGCGAGGTGCTGAATTCGCCTGTACATAGTTATTGTTCTTCTTAATAAACGGAGCTGTTCTCTTACCTCAGCTGCCTCACACCTCTTCTGTTACTACCTAACTTAACACTGGCGATGAGGTTGGGATGCTGAAGGTTCAAGCCTGAACAGTCTGAGGAAAGGAAACTCGATTAATTTCCTTCCCATCTACCTTTCAACATTTTTTTACCTCAGCTTAATTCTGAGACGACTATGGCTTCGCTGTCACCTTCACACCCTTCGGAACCACTGGCGAGTCCTGGGCTGGCTTCTTGGAGCATTTTGAATGCTTCCTCATTGCTAATAATAACCATCAATTACCCTCGGACTGCAAATGCAGTTTTTTTTTTTTTTGAGCAGTCCCAAGATGTTTAATATGGCCAGGGCTTTCGCTTCGCCTTTGGCCGTGTACGAGCTCAACTGGGACACTCTTATTAGCAAATTGAGGAACCACTATGTCCCAATGCCTTCCAGAATAGCCCGCTGGTACGCTTTCAGGCAGTGCGTACAAAAGGACACTGAGACTGTAAGCCAATTCTTACAGTCTCTCCGTACGGCGGCTATTCAGTGCAAATTTGTCGACCTCGACGATTCTCTAGTCGAACAGTTTGTCTGCAGGGTTCGCAATCTGCGCCTGAAGTGAAGATTGCTCACCCGGGCGGACATCACTCTACAACAAGCAGTGGAGGAAGCCAGAGCCGCCAAGCTCTCCGAGCAGTCGACAGCTGAAATGCACCGCTACCAGCTATCGCTTCCTCCTCCCCAGAGGACCTGCCTCATCGATGAGCTGGTTCCCCTGGATGGCCTTGTGGAGGACCAGGTAGACCACCTCCGAGCTCAACCCAGAAGGCTGCTGCCTCAATCAGCAAGCCATGTGGTTGCAAGTGCCTGTTTGGGCTGCGGGAGCAACCACGCCCACTCTGTTTGTCCCTTCAGGGCCGCTATTTACCGCTGCTGCATGAAAAAGGGCCACCTCGCCCAGGTATGCTGTACCACCCTGCCTCCTGTACCACAGCCAGAGTACAGCCACCGCTGCAGCATTACGGTCAGCCACTGCCACCACACCAACAACAACAACGTCGCCTGCAGCCACGGAAGGACAACTGCCACACCGTCACCAAGCATCTACAGGACGCCCCTGCAGTGTCGGTCAGCAAGAGGTCGGCTGACTCCAAAAAGATCTCAGTATCTCTTCTGGTCGAAGGGTTGCCTTGCACCATGGAGGTCGACTCGGGGGTCCTCCTGCTCCCTCCTCTTCTGGACCACACTAACCAAACTGTGCCTGGCTGTCTCCCGTGACCAGCTGACACTGCCAGATACCACCCTTAAAGACTACCAGGGGACTCAAATTCCTACCCTGGGCAGTTACTCTGTGTGGGTTGACTACGGGGAGTTCCACGGAAAACTCCCCATCTTGGTGGTAGGGAAGCCATTGTCTGCCCTCCTGGGGCTTGACTGGTTCCCGTCTCTGGGCCTGTCTTTTTTGGGTGTGCACCAAACCTCGGCCGCATCCCCTACTGTTGAGGACATCATTGCTGACTTCGCTGATGTCTTTGACGGTAAGCTGGGGGATATAAGGGTACCACTATCTCTTTAAATTTGAACCCCCAGGTTGCCCCAATCAGACTCAAGGCTCGCAGGGTGTCTTTTGCCTTGAGGCCGAAGGTTGATGCCGAGATAGACAAGCTGTTGGTGCAGGAAGTCTTAGAGCCTGTCGACCACTCCAAATGGGAGACCCCCATAGTGGTCCCAGTTAAGGCCAACGGGTCTATCAGGATCTGCACCAACTATAAGTCGACCATCAACCTCGGCCTCCAGGCAAACCCCTGTCCAGTCCCTGTTGTGTAGCACCTGCTCCATTCTTTGGGGCAGGGCTGCATATTTGCCAAACTGGACATGGCGCAGGCCTACCAGCAGCTCCCGGTGGATGACGAGACCGCCACTGCCCAGACCATCGTCACCCACCGAGGGGATTTTCGCTGCCATCAGTTTCAATTCGGCGTATCCTTGTCCCGGGGATCTTCCAAAGCCTCATGGAGCGTTTTCTCCATGGGCTCCCAGGGGTCGTACCCTACTTTGATGATGTCCTGATCACTGCCCGCAGTGGATCGGGACTCATCGAAGTTCTTCGGAAGGTCCTCAAGCGTTTCAGGGGTGCGGGATTAAAATTAAAGCGCAGCAAATGTTCGTTTGCTGTGCCACGGGTGGAGTTCCTGGGTTTCTTAACTGATGCCCAGGGCATCCACCCACCCCTTCCAAAGTAGCTGCCATCTGGAACGCCCCCACGTCCGCCTCTAAGATGGAGCTGTAGGTGTTCCTCGGCCTTCTGAATTTTTCGCGCCTTTTCTACCTCATAAGGCATCACTAGCCGAGCCCCTGTATCGGTTGCTCAACCGATCCGCAGCCTGGTGCTGGGGCAGCTGCGAGGCGCATGCGTTCGCGGCTGTCAAAGCAATGCTTACGTCAGCGGCTGTCTTAGTGCAGTACAGTGACAAGCTGCTGCTGACATTAGCATGTGACGCTTCCCTTTTTGGTCTGGGGGAGGTTCTGAGCCATGTACTCCCCAGTGGCTCAGAGGCCCCCATAGCTTTTTATTCCCGGACACTCTCCTCTGCTGAGAGGAACTACAGCCAGATCGACAAGGAGGCTCTGGCTGCTGTGTCTGGGATTAAAAAGTTCCATGACTACTTATATGGGTGGCATTTTACATTGTTCACGGATCACAAGCCTCTCCTTGGGCTTCTGGCTGGTGACCGTCCTATCCCTCCCATTCTCTCTCCTAGGATGACCTGCTGGACGGAATTCCTTACAGCGTATTCCTATACGCTGCAGTACTGTCCGGGCAAGCAGCTAGGGCATGCTGATGCCCTCAGCCGCTGCCCCCTCCCTACTGCTGACCCTCACCCTGTTCCCTCCACATCTGTGTTGTCCATTGCATGCCTGGACCTGCCGCTCACAGCCTCCGACGTGGCGGCCCACTCTCTGGATGATCCCGTCCTTTCCCAAGTTTTCTCTTGGGTCCAGAGAGGGTGGCCATTGGGAAAGGTCTCTGAGGAATTCTGCCCTTTAAGACCCGCCAGATGGAGCTCTCCCTCCACAGCGGGTGCTTACTTTGGGGTGACCGGATCATCGTCCCCCCCTCCCTTCATAGGGACCACCCAGGCATAGCTCGCATGAAGGCTTTGGCTCACAGCTATGTCTGGTGGCCCCGCATGGATGAGGAGATAGCATCTTGGGTAGGCCATTGCCACCCCTGCCAGGTGTCCCGGCCTGCTCCACCCTCTGTACCTGCCCGGGACTGGGAGATTCCTAGGGGCCCCTGGTCTAGAATCCACCTGGATTTCACGGGTCCCTTCCATGGGCAGAGCTTCCTGGTGGTCATGGACGCATATTCCCGTTGGGTGGAGCTCGTCCTTATGTCTTCCACTACAGCGGAGAGCACTGTGCGGGGTCTGCGGCGCCTTTTCGCAACCCACGGGCTGTTCACCCTCAGTACAGCTGTTAGGGAATCCCATCTAAAAGTACACTGAGATCCTACCATATTTGCTTTACTACCTAATTCTTTCCTCTGCTTTTTGAAGTTTACAAAAGCATACAAACACCACTCGGTATTAAAAATCCAAGGAGACAAAATTAATACCAAGGATTCCTCACTGAGTGGTTGATGTTACTAAGCAAACTCAGGTGTTTAACAGCTTGCATGCACTTTTGCAAAAATAAGAAATAAAGTAAAAGAATGCTGCTTTACATGTGGCATCAATGTGTTATGCATCCCTTAACAATCTTTCAATGGTACTCTTTGAGTTTGATTGTTTTCTTGCAGAAATTTCATTACCCAAACTAGGTAACATCATCAGTACTAATCCTGACTATTTTACCTGGTTTGGCTAATGAAACATCTGCAAGAAAACAACCAAGCTCAGAGAGCACCAAGGTCCCCCTCACTTCAACTCTGTGCTACAAATATTCTCCTGTATTGGAACCTCAAAGGATTTTATGCAGTATTCATAAAACAAAAAAGAATATAATATAATATAATATAATAAATAACTAAATGCAACAGTACCAAAACCAAAAATAACTCTGAAAAACAGAAGTAAAAATGTCAAGTTACAATGATTGAGTTGGGCACCATACTTTTAAGGTGTCCATTATATTCAGATAGCAAAAACTCTCAGTGTATCCTTGTTGATTACTTTTTATTATCTAAAGTTGCAAAATAATGTATGATAATTTCATGTAAATATTTATTAAACATGGTGGCTACATCTGTCTTAAATATTTGACCATAAGAAATAATTTTCTCTTCATTTTAGAAAACATGGCATTTATTGTCTAAATTTAGTGCCTATTAATGGCAGGTGTGGTTATAAGTAACAAACTTTTAAATGTTTAAATAAGCAGCCTTGGTATAATGGAATAAGACCAAGAAAGTTACTAGCTTACAAAAATATTTTAGACAAAATAGCTGCTCTGCTTGACATTGATGAAAACATGAAAAGGCCTTACTAAATCCATAAAATTCCCCCCTCCAGATCCAGTTTTAATTTAATTGTACTTTTTGTGACAATTTTGGTATTTAGAATATTGTTCATAAAAGGGGGCAATAGATTCTTTTAAATTTATAAAACTGACCTCACCTTACATTTATAAATGTGACCTTACTAGCAATTTTTATGATAGGTAACCAAACAACTAGTTACTTGGCCTGCCTTCTGATACTCCTGTTAAAGCAAATATACAAAGCCTCTCTCACGTATAAGCACTCAAGGGTTAGGGTGAATATATACTATTCAGACTCCCCCAAATTCATTTCTTCTTTTGATATATTTGGAATATATTCTATGGGACACTATTTATATACCTGTACATATTTGAGGGGCTTTCCCTCAAACATTCCCCTGTTATTGATATCACTGAATCACTGGTACATAGTTCAATGTGGAAATCAGCTTGTAGTTAGTATCTCCTGTCGTATATTACAGGATGGACCTGTACTGATATATCAGCTATGGACAATCACACCATAGTTGGCAATGAGTTTGACAAGGGCTCTCATCCCAATCTATTTTATGAGAGGTAAAATGAAACCGAATGATTTATATGAAATCACCAGAACTTTCTTGATCCCAATAGTTCAACAATGGGAATTGAACTAATGAGAGCAAAGAAACCATGTGTGGTGAACAGTAATAGTTTCAGGTGAAAGATTATATAGTCCATTCTGGCAATGAAAATAAATTCTGTTCCATGATGGCAGGAACCATGTTTCCAAAACTAGGCCTCAGCAAAGAAAGTCTAGAGTGCTGGCCACCTCACTAATCCTAGGAGCCTTGCAAATACAGTATAAACAAATACAAAGACATAGTATCCATATGCAGCATCTGCAACCTAACTTATTGCAGATAATTAACCGAAACACTGTCAGATTGTAGCTGTGTCCTCTCAGGTGTACCTCTCTATATTGCTCCATATTCTTGAGCACAATTCTGCCCATGATTTAGTAAAAGGCAAAACAGAAATATATAGTGCAATTTGTGCAAAGTATACCTGAAATAGATATACTTTGCACAATTTTCAAATGTAATAAAGTGTATAGACTATCCCCATTCCAGGGAAATGTTATGTGTAATGCTAAATAATTATTTGTTTTAAAAATAGACAAACGTGATTGTGATTCTTTGCCTTTGAGAAGTGAAACAAAGCTAAACATCAAGATACTGTTATGAAATCCATAAGCATAATGCTACAGACGTGATCTATAGATTTTTTTAGGATGCTGCAGTAACTGAATACAGTACAGAATCGCCTTGATATTCATCCTTGTCCATCTTCCTTCCTTGAATAATTTATATTTATTAATGGCATCTTACCATAATACCTTTATGTTAGGAATGATATTTCAAAATGCTAAATGGGAAGAAATATTATATGGTCTTCTTTTAAGCCAGAAAAACTAATTCAATGTAATATTTTAATATTCAAATTTTCAATCAATTGCAATATGAAAAGACAAATATATTAACTCTTTTATCAACAGAGTTTTAGTTTTAGCCAGCATACCCTATGAAGTACTTCCTTCCCATGAACTTTATACAGAACATGTCTTAGCCAAAATAAATAAAAGAAGGAATGCTTTGTTAATCATCCATAACTAATTTGTGCACACAGTGGAAAGAAAATTCAATCAGATTGGGTTGGAACTTTTTAACTAGAAACTGCAAATTAAAATGAAACAAAGCTGGACAAATAAAATACTGTCTTTTTTATGTTTCTAGAATTGTGTTATACTACAGCCAAAAGTGGGGGGGGGAAAAATTGGAGATTATCATTTTACAGCATGGATTCAAGAATAATATTATTATATTATTCCTTTAAATACTGTAAACAGCTGTTGACTATCTCTACAATTAATGCAGCAGATGAAAAGGACTTGATTTAGACAATGTATTTCAATCTATTCCTTTTTGTGTTTAGAATATGTTTGAAAGCAGAGTTGTGTTGAGGAAAAAAGGATTTTTAAATTATTGTTTTTCATATATTGTTACTGTATTGTGAGAAAGAAAATAATACTTGACTTCTGATGAAAAAGAACCCACCTTACTAGCACAAAAATAAATGTTTATTGCTAGAAGAGCTATGTTCCAATTGTAATCCAGGGGATTCTTTTTCTGATATAAGTAATTTTAGAAAAGTTTAGGCGTACTGGGATATATAATATGTTGTGTCTATGTGCTTTGGAATATGATCTTTGCTAAGGTGATAAATAAGTGCATCTTTAATAGACTGTTGCTCTTTTCACTTAAATGTATAAGGCACAACTATGAAGATGTGTTACATGCAGAAACATCCATTTATCAAGCTTAATCCTCACAAGATTCCAGATTTTGTAGTTATTTATTCCTCCTGTGGTGATAACTGCACTATATATCCAATTCAAATTTTACACTTGGTGTTAACTGCGTGCTGTGTATTGCACAAAGTTTCAAAGCCATGGGTGGTGTCATTAACATCATATTGTGTAAGACTCAACTTTAGTTTAGATTTCTTCCATTCAGCAACCGTTTGCATAACTCCTCAGTCAGAGATGTTGCAATTCCAGAAACTTAAGCTTTTACGTATGGACATTTACCACTGACTTTCTCACTGAATATTCATATAAAATATGCCATAAGCTTGGTTTTTCAGAACTTTGGTGATTGGTCATATTATACTATAATATTGGGAAGTTACAGAGCTGGGAAAAGCCAAAACATGAACCACATTACTGAGGTTGTCCAGTGTTTTATCTTCCATATCAGATATATATAATAATTCAAACATCGGAGGAAATAATGCAGTCATCATTACCATCACCACTGTGCTTAATTCTCAATATCTTTATGAAACTGCCTTTTCCACTTTAGGATGTTTGATTATTATCTTTGGATTTATTCTGCATTTCAAGCAGTTGCCTGGAATCAGTCATAAAGAAAGAGTTACTCTTGAAGTGCTTCTTATGATAGTGATAGCAAAAGAAGTGCCATGTATTGTATACTGACAAATAAATGTGTTTGTGCAGTATCAACACAAATCACAGGGCAATATAGGCGAATAAGTTATGCTACAAATATTACAACCATCAATTAACCACAGTTTAAGGAATATTGTTCTTTCAAACTCAGTTTCTTGGGAATCTTGATTTTGGATGAATAGCCTATCAAGAACCTGACAAAGGGAGGAAGCAGACTGAAATGTTGGGGAAACTGCAGAATACAAATGAGTTCTGCCTTCTGTGACAGTACTGTTTGTAAATTCCATATCGAAATTTGACCACCCTCCCTGTCTAGCTTTGGTATTTTTTTCATTCTTCAGATAGTGGGGGTGGTGGGAGAGGCTAGCTTTGAGAGAAGAATCTTTGGAGAAAAATGAAACCTAAAACTCTAGAGAAAACTGGGTTGGAGAGAGTTGCTGAAGAGAACATAGTACACATGGAAGTGCCACCCATCACCTGCTACTGGATATTAGAGGAGAGAGACTCCTCTCCTGGTTCTATCAAATGAAGAGGAGAACAGAGAGTCCCACGCTTTGGAGGGGGAATGTCAAAGTAAGGGTGTATTAGAAATAACCTGTAGTTATTTAGGAAACATAAATGCGTATTTATGCTTCTAAAATACTGAAGATGTAGGTGGAATGATTCAAATGTTTGAATAATATCTTGATCTGGCCTTGGGATTGTAATTAAAAACAAGTACAGAATTGCTCTTGACACTTCAGATATATTCAGGTGTTAAAGAAACTTTTATCAAAAAAAGAAGGATAGAAGGAAATCAGCCAACATTTGGTTTTTTGATTTCTCAGATATTCTGGTATCTCCTGTAAGCATTTGGACCAGCTGGTTGCCCCTCTCCCCTTTTCACATCAAAAGTGTCACCATCACTTCCTGTACCACTTGAAGCAGCCTCTGACTTAGTTCTTAGGCAAGTAAAATGCTCCTGTTCTGCTGAAAAGAAAAGGCACCCAAGGTTTGCCCTACCATAGGAAAGAGAAATCTAGGTTGGTACTCACCATTGCTGGATTGGGGCCATAAGTGGTATCGTGTCTGAATGGGTTGCAAGAGCATTAGTCTGTGTTGCTTTTGCATATATCATTCCAATAAGTAGGTTGCAGAGCAGTATTTCTTAAAAGTATGGTCCTAGGAGCTATGAGGGTCTGTCCAAACCGCTCTTGGGGTTCACAAAATCAAAATAATTTGCCAGCTTACTTTGAAAAATAATGCAATATAATTCCATCAAGCAATTGTGACAAGAAGTAGCAACAGTGAATGTGTCAATTCTAATTTTTAATATGGTAGATATCAGTAAAGACATTTTAGGGTCCTCTGTAATTTTTTAAAGCGTGAAGGTGTCTTGAGAGAAAAAAAGTGAAACCTGATGGAGTGGAAGGGCAACCTTGGCCAAAAGCATGTAATCTGGCAGTTCCAGTTGTGGTTGTTAGGTGAATCGTACACAGTCATTAGGTGCAACATCATCACATGACCACCACCCACAACTTCCTGCAAGCTTTTCCATTGACTTTGCTTGTGGGAAGCCTGAAGGGAAGTTTGCAAATGGCGATCATGTGACTATGGGACACTGCAACCATCATAATTGTGAGTCAGATGCTAAGTGCCTGAATTACAATCATGTGTCTGGGAAAGCTGGGATGACCACAGTTTTGGAAGATCAGTTGTAAGTCTCCTTGTTCAGTGCCATTGTAACTTTGAATGTTCACTGAGCAAATGGTTATTAAATAAGGACTAGCTGTCTTCACCTTTTAGTTGCTCTTTATAGGTTTTTTTTTAGCCCTTTTTAGGCTTAAGTACTCTTGTTACCTAGACAATGGTAGCTAAAATTACAATTACAAAGTTAGTTCAGGAAATAAAGCTGCAAGAGTAAGCCAGATTTCGGAATACTTTCTTTGAGACTGAAGGCAAGGGAAAATGAACAAGAAAGAAATGCAAATTTGGGTCTGAATAGTATGATAAGCCATAGTTAAACAAAACAGAGGTCATAAGTCACAGCAACAAGGCATAGTTTCTGTGTGTGTTTTCTGATACAAGAGAAGCCAAATAAAATAAAATCTTAATTTGGGTCAATGATCAGTTTAGCATTACACAATCAACTCAACAATTTGCTTAAAACAAAATAGTCACTAAAATAACATAAACTAGAATAAGAAAAGCACATTTTGTTGCCAATGATGGTTTCAAAATGACAGATAAAAATCATGATCAGGCTGACTGTTTATGTGAACAAGGCTAATATTTTTAGCTTTTTGTTGAGATATATTTTAACGTATCAATACATTAAAATACAGCCATTTTGGTAAAGATTAAATTCATTTATCAATTAATTCTGCAAAAAGCATTTAAATTCAACCCCATAAAGCCTAAAAGTATTCACGTTTAATGTAACAGAAAAGAAAAATATTTAAAATGTGGGCAGTAATATTAACTAAATTCAATTAATTTATTTTTCAAATTTATTTCTTCTCTTTGATTGTAAGAATTTTCCTCTGGTGATTCCTACAGTTATGCAACCAAGCCTTAGTTTGAACCGGCCTTTTAACTGGTAAAAATTATATTAGAAGTTTTTCAGATACTAAACACATAATCTGTCCTTAACTAAATTAATAAATTGAAACTGCATTTATAGAGTGGAGAATACACCAGTTGAGAATCATCTCCAGTATGCTACTCATCTGCTTTTCTGCCCCCTCCCCTTCCCCCTCATCCTTAGTTTTGCTGTCCCTTTATTTGTTATATTTTGATAGTTCCGCTCTCCATAGTTATTAAATAAGTCATTAGATATTTATCTGCGTGAAGAATCTTGATGAGCCAGTACAAAAAACTTAAATATTGTGAGGAATTACAGTTCTTGCATGGTCTTGGTATAGCTATGTGTCAAAATACCTGGCTTCATTAAAATACCACATTTGGATATATGCACAATCATTCTAATAACCTTTTCTTGTACAACTTGCCAAAATGAAAAGTTCCAAATTATGAATAATTGTTAATTGGGATATGCAAAACGCCCATGCCTTGACCTGCTTTGACTGGGGAAAAAAGAGGTGGGAATTGGAAAAACTCAGGAAAGACACATCCAGAGATCAAGAACAATTTTCCACAAAATAAAAAGGCTCTTGTCTGCCCAGTTAGTAGGTTTATTGGTCTGCTTAAATTCTTTACCACAGGGAAGTTAGAGCAGAGGCCATTTTGTGAGTTAATAATAATCGGCAATTATCTGTATGTTGTGTACTTTCTTGCTGTACAGGCAATGCTAAATATGCAGCGTGTGCATTAAAGGCTGTGTGAACAGAGGTTTCAGGATGCCAGTTGCAACAACTGAGATTCTGCAGGATGGCATGTTGAAATGCAAGAACTGGGGTGCTACTTTGCTGCAACTGCTAGCTTTCTTTCTTAGTCAATTAATGGAGTGCCAATTATTTTGTGTGTGTGTGTTTAAATTGTTGCAGGAAGAGCAGGTTCATAATGCAAAAGGTGTACACTCATGTGCCTTAGGAAGAAGCCTCTGCGAGGGCACAGTCAAAGAGGCTTATTTGTTTGCTGTTGCTGTGATCATTGGCAGTGCTGAAGTGAACTTGGTTGATTATTGCTGTTGACTCTAGATTCAAGTCAGGTCTATCCTGAAAAAAAATGTCCATTGCACTCATTTTGAAATCTACAGTTAGTGGGAAATAGGGTAGCAGGATAAAAGGACAAAGCAGTAAAAAGCGGAGTTATAAAAATTATACATAAATATGGAAAACAGCAATTTAAAAAAGAGTTACTCATCTATCATTCTATTTCCCTTATTTATTCCATATGAATTAATTTTATTTTCCTGGTGGGACATCACCACATATACCGTGTTTCCCTGAAATTATGACATGTCCTGATAATAAGGCCATGCCACATTTTTTTGGTGGGTAAAAATATAAGCCCTCCCCGGCAAATAAACCCCCTGGACAACCCCCCACTTCCGGCCAGGCAGAGCACTGCTCACCAACCTAACGGTATCCCGAAGGTGCTAAGTCGCAGGAACCGGGGGGGAGGCAAAGGTGATCACGTTGCTTAGCGCCTTCAGGATACCGCTAGGTTGCTGAGTGGCTCTGGCCCAGCTGAAGAGGGTGGTTGCCAGGCGGCTGCTCTCTTGCAAGCAGACTCCCAAAGAACTGGGCACAGCCTCATAGGCGAATGGTTGTGTTGTGCTGTCACAGCAGCGCAACGCAGCAGCCATGAAGCGATCACACTCATGAGCAGCCACCCGACAAACCCCCTTTCCAACCGAGCACAGCACCATTCACTGACCTAGGGGTATCGCCAAGCCGTGTGAGTGCCTGTTCGCCGCTGCCCGGCTCCCGCGGCTTGGCACCTTCGAAATGCCAGTGAATGGCACTCTGCATGGCTGAAGTGGGGGGTTGCACGAGCGGCTGTTCTGCTCTCGCTTGCACGCCTCCCAGCCTCACGATGCCCTGGCACACCTCTCTCCGCAGAGCCAGGGAACCTTCACTGCCGCTGCCGTATGGCTTTTTCTGTGGCTTCCAAACCAAGTCTTCTGGCAGTGGCCGCTCTGGGCATACACTCTGTGGTTGTACGCTCTGCCGGCAGCTGGCCCTGGGCGGTGGCGAACAGGTGCTCGTGGCTTGGCGATACCCCTAGGTCAGTGAATGGCGCTGGAAAAAGGGTTTGTCGGGTGGCTGCTCATGAGTGTGGTCGCTTCATGGCTGCTGTGTTGCGCTGCTGTGACAGCACAACACAGCCATTCCATGAGGCTGTGCCCAGCTCTTTGGGAGCCTGCACGCAAGAGAGCAGCCGCCTGGCAATCCCAAAACAATAAACCCTCCCCTCATAATAAGGCCCAAGCCATATTTTGTGTGCAAAAAGAAAATAAGACGCTGTCTTATCTTCGGGGAAACATGGCATGTGATTGGTTCTGAGCTCAGCACTCTCCCACTTTCCCAATTCAGTTGATTGTAGACTACATGGTAGTTAATTTAGTTGTTGCTTGTTTCTTGCCGGCTAACTGTGGCTGCTCTATTGCAGAAAGCACGATTTAAATTACTTTCATGCTTTCCTATGGGGGATTTTAAAATGTTTTCAATGTTTATTCATATTTTGGCAGATTAGGTAAAAGGCAGAATTAACTATAGACAATCAATTCACCTTCTGCTGTGATCCCAGGGCAAAAATGGAGGAAACAGCTTACAGTATTTGGAATTCCTGTTGTTGCCTGTGAAACACCGTAGGCAGTTCATGTGTTTGTTTTGCTGGCACGCAACAAGTTTGAAACAAAACACTTTATGCACACTACTAATTGCTAGTTTGCCATTCCTTCCAGACTTACTAAAAATAAAGCAAAAAGGGATTGCAATGAACAGTCATTTTTCTTCAGGTTTGAAGCTTTTTTCCACTTGTTTCTGGCATCATAGCCCTTTCCAGATGTTATGGACTACAGTTCTTGTAAAGACTGACAAGAGTTGACCAGACAGAAGAAAGATATTAGATTGGCTGTAGCATATGGAAGCTGAACCATGCTAAAAAGAGAAGATTGTCCATCCAGGCAAACACATGATGACATTTCCAAAGAGCTGCTGTCACCTTACATCTGAACCTCCATCTCAAGCCCTTTCCCTGTAGCTTTCAGTTGCTATTACTGCCAAGATGTTTATGCCATTTCTTTTTTATAATTCAGTGCCGCGTATTTCTTAAACATTAGTTTATCCATTCATATGTATCATCATTTTTAATAAATATTCTTGAGCCATGCTTTTACTTTTAAGCACCTTTTCAGCATAGATTGGACTGTTTGCATTTGGGCCCCCAGATCTTTCATCCAACTGTCTAAATTATTTTAACTGACATAGTTTCTAATTTACTCTCTCCAGTTGAGAGAGCTTCCTGTAGCTTGTCTATTTCAGCATTTAATTGCTCCATACTTCCACAAATTAGATTCTGTACTGATCCATTTTGCTCTACTGGTGAAGCAAAGATCTCTTCAGCATAGCCTAGGTAATATGGGACTTGTGATATAGCTGAAAAGACCATCCCCCCACCCCCCAAACTTTGGGGCTTCATTTGCTTTGTACTAAGTGAAAAAACAGGCCAATATTTTTCTGTGGTTCCAGCCAAATCAGTTACTAGTATTGCTTCATTGTCTGTTATGATCCTTTTTCCCTTGAGATGAAATAAGGAAAGAAAATCCGGAGATCTGATGGAAAAGTTTAAACAAATGGATGTTGTTAGATTGGGCAATGGATAGGCACACACAGGCTTAATGATAACAACAGCTCTTTATTAAGTACAACAAGTGAGAACAATCCAGCGAAGGTTGTGTCTGACAGCAGCCCTTTTATAGGGAGCTGTCAGACCCTTCGACCAATAGGATTAAACCTCTGTTCCCGCTGGAACAGAGGACCTTGGTGAAAACCACTGTAGTTAGAACAAATATCTAACACCCCTCCCTTCTTGGATGGAACAATCCTACTTGTTACGTAGTCACGCAGGTAGGTGGGCTTTTGGGAAGCTCTGCCTGACCTGCACAGTTCAGTAGGAGGGGTTTCCTTGGAGAGGACAGACAGACCGGTTTGCTCCGCAGCTCCACTTGGTGGAAGCTCCTGGAACCTTTCACAGGCCATGGCTGGAGCTTCTAGAGCCGGTTTGCTCGGAGCTTGCTGCGGGCCTGCAACAAAACCAGATGTGTTTTCCGGTACCCTCGGGCTTGAGCTGGCCGTGGAAGGAGTGAGTGTTTGCTCCGTTTGGGTAGAGCTTTGGCTAACTCGTGCAGGAGTTACCTCTGGTTGTCTAAGAGTGGAATTGGAGAGGCAGCCACAGAGTTGGTCAATATGCCTTCTCCAATTCCTACCATCCTCGAGCTCTAGGAGGTAAGAGCGAGGGCCGGTGATGCCTATCACTGTGGCAGGAATCCACAGAGTTCCCCCGGCGTAGTTGTGGGCATATACCGAATCCCCTATGCTAAATGTCCGAATCTTGCTTGTGGAGTCTGGGGGCGATGAGGCACAATAATTTGGATGTAGCCGGTCTAAGTGGAACCTTAGCCGGCGACCCATGAGAAGCTCGGAGGGGCTTCTCCCTGTAGTGGCACTGGGTGTGATGTGCTGCATTAGCAAATAATGGTCAATCCATGTTTGCCAATCTCCCGGGCCCATCCTAGAGACAGCCTCTTTTGCAGATCTCACCATTCTCTCCACCTGACCATTGGAGGCCAGATGGAATGGCGCAACCAGGGCATGTCTGATTCCCTGAGCTGCTAGGAAGGTCTCAAGTTGCATGGCTGTGAAATGGGGCCCATTGTCAGAGACCAAGACGCCGTGCAGGCCGTGCATGGAGAACAGTCTCCATAGCACCTTGATGACCGCTTCTGCCGTAGTGGAGGTCATCAGGACTACATCTAACCATTTCGAGTAGACGTCCACAACTACGAGAAATGTCTGGCCGTAAACTGTGCCAGCAAAATCAATGTGCACCCTAGACCATGGTGCCTGAGGTCGCTCCCACTCCTTAGCGGGCACCTCTGGGGGAGTTGGTCTGGACTCCTGGCACGGTGTGCAGGTAGCCACCCACTCTACAATCTCCCTGTCCATGTTACGCCACCACATGTAACTCCTAGCCAAAGACTTCATCCTGACAATTCCAGGATGCCCTACGTGTAAAGCCTCTAATACTGCAATGAGCAGTTTGGGTGGAACAATGACCCGGTCTCCCCACAGTAAACAGCCATTTACAACCGATAACTCATCGCGTTTAGCAAAATACATTTTGAAATCAGCCCAAACAGGCCCCTTAGGCCACCCCCTCCACACCCAGTTCAAAATTTGTTTGATGGTGGAGTCCTTTGCAGAGTGACGGGCAATGTCACTGGATGAGACAGGCCCAGTCTCAGGGCAGTCAATGAGGAGGACTGGCATCTTGGGGGTAGGGTCAGCGAGAAGTTCAGGCAGCGGGCAGCGGCTTAGTGTGCCCCAAAGTGGAGCCTGGTCGGTGGATGAGACAGTAGGAGTAGGCAGCTAGGAAGATGGTCCATCTGGTCATGCGGTTTGATAATGACACTGGGGTAGGTCGGTCCCCAGCCAGTAAGCCCAACAACAGCTTGTGGTCCGTAACCAGTTCAAAGTCCCGGCCATATAGATACTCATGGAACCTCTTTACTCTGGCCAGTGCAGCCAAAGCCTCACAGTCCAGCTGGCTGTAGTTCCGCTCTGTGGCAGACAAGGTCCTGGAGTAAAATGCAATAGGGGCTTCAGTTCCGTTGGGCACGCGGTGGCTGAGGACGGCGCCGATGCCGAACAGGGAAGCGTCGCAACAGCAGGGTATGGTTGTATTGTACCTGGAAGGAGTCCGCCAACAGGAGTCGTTTTACTGCGGCAAATATGGCAGCCTCAGCTCTGCTCCAGGACCACTTTGCGTTCTTAGCCAGGAGATGGTGTAAGGGCTCAGCAACGGTGGCTTTCTGTTTAAGAAAGACACTGTTGAAATTAAGGAGCCCGAGGAACGCCTGCAGCTCGTTTTGATTGTGAGGTGTGGGGGCGTCCTGAATTGCTTTAATATTTTGTGTGGTCGGGTGAATCCCAGAGCCATCGATCAGGTACCCTAAGAATTCAACCCTTGGCATGTTAATTTGGCATTTCTCTTTATTGAGATAGAGGGCTTTGTCTCTAATTTGAGCCAAAACTGTTTGTACACGTTTGAAAAGTTGCACCTCATTTGCAGCCGATACCAAGATGTCGTCGAAATAGGGGACGACTCCTGGAATCCCCTGCAAAAGCCGTTCCATGACGCTTTGGAACAGTCCAGGGGCGATACTTCACCGCCGAATTGTAGGCACTGACATTTGAATGCACCCCTGTGCATCACAATGGTTTGGGTCTCCGCCGTAGGGCCATCTACAGGCAATTGTTGGTATGCCTGCGCCATTTCCAATTTTGTGAAAAATTTTCCGGGACCTAATGAATGAAGGAGGTGCTGTACAATGGGTTCAGTGTAGGCGCTTTGTTGTAATGCTTTATTTATTGTTCACTTGTAGTCCGCGCAGATGCAGACAGACCCGTCAGATTTGACGGGTGTCACTATAGGGGTCTTCCAGCGTGCGTGATCAACCGGCTCTACGATTTCCTGGCCTACGAGTTTGTCAATTTCCCTGTCAATTTTGGGGCGGAAAGCAAAAGGTACTCTCCTGAGTTTTAGCCTTATTGGGGCTATGTTGGGGTCCAAACTAAAGGAAATTGGAGTCCCCACATACTTACGCAGACCGGTGCCGAAGATGTCCTCGAACTCCTTAAAGATGGCTTCCGCACCATCGTCTTTCAAGGCGTTGATACTGGTCACCTCTAGGCCCAGGGCTTGGAACCAATCTAGCCCTAGGAGGCTCTGCAGGTTGCCGCTGACCACTGCCATTGGGAGTTTCCCACTGAACCACTTGAACTTCACCTGGAAGGTGCCTTGGCCCATGATGGGGACCCGGTTTCCCTGGTAATCGCGTAGGTGGATGTCAGGGGTGCAAAGATGCTTTTTCTTTAGGCTAGGGATAGCCTGCTTTAGGATAGACCACTAACCCATGATGGTCAGTGATGACCCGGTGTCGATCTCCATCTCACATGGAGAGTCCTCGATGAGGTCTGTGACCTTCAGCGTGGCTACTGCACATGCGGCAGCTGTCATCTTCCTCTCCTTCTGAGCTCTCAGGCTCTGCAGCCTCGCAATGTACGCATGTGCACTTTTGGGCATCTTGTGGAGCGCTTTGGCGCTAAGTAAATTTGATGGCTGATTCGGACGCCCTGGCTCGTCCAGTGCAATCTGCAGAGTGAGGTTAGATTCAGCGAGTAACCTCCTCTGCCGGTTAATGTCCCGCACGCCGCAAATTATGCGGTCCAGAGTCAGCTCGTCCAGGTCTCAGAATTCGCAGTACGCTGCAGCCTTGCAGAGCACTGCAACGTACTCATTAATTGACTTGCCCTCTTTCTGGTTTCTGATGTTAAACTCATGCCGGCGAACATGCTTGGATGGCTTGGGCGCATAGTGGGTCCTCAGCGTCTGCTGAAGCACGGACCAGGCAACTGATTGTAGCGGTGTCGGCTCAGAGAGGTCTTTCGCCGTCTCAAACACTTCCCGGCCACAGTATCCGAGGAACATGTTCTTCTTGCGGCCTTCAGAAAGGCCCATGAGGTCGTTTGCCTCGAGGAAGCAGTCAAATTGTAGCATGTATGAGCCTCAGTCCTCGGAGACTGGGTCATACGGAGTCGGTGGGGCGTGCATGGCCATTTTGTGTTCAGAGGGCGTTTTGAGTTTGCCGCTCAAAAATGGCTGCTCGAAGCCACGCTGAGCTCCGGGCTGGATGTACTTGCTGGATTGCTACATTCTTTTGGTTCGCCTAGTTGCCTTCTAATCCCACCTTCGTCACCAGTGTTCGATTGGGTAATGGATAGGCACACACAGGCTTAATGGTAACAACAGTTCTTTATTAAGTATAACAAGTGAGAACAATCCAGCAAAGGTTGTGTCTGACAGCAGCCCTGTCAGACCCTTCGACCAATAGGATTAAACCTCTGTTCCCACCAGAGCAGAGGACCTTGGTGGAAACCACTGTAGTTAGAACAAATATCTAACAGATGTGTTATTTAATTTAAATGCATTAAAAAGCAGTCCTTCCATTATCACTCTAATACTGTATATTGAATATTTTCTCCAGTTTTCGCCATGATCATGCTTTTTCTATAAATTTGAACAGAATTTAAATCAGCAAGAAATATGTGCCTCCTCTTCAAATTATTTTAAAGCCTAAATGGGGCTTGAATTTGTAACTAAAAGTTTTCTATTGGAACTCAAAATGCCCAGAATTCTTTGCCAGCAATTCACCAAAAGGAATATTTTCCTTAAATAGAGTATTTGAGAAAATTGCCATTTTTGTGATTTCAACTGTTCTTCAGTTGAATTAACGATATGCCTATTGAAAGGTCTGATTCATTTTGGTTTGAAATGTGTTTGAATATTAGTAGCTCGAGTTGTTAGTTAGGCTGTTGGTTTGAGCTCCAAGCTTGGCAATTTGGTTTCAAACGTTTTGTCACCATTCAAGGAGACATTGTCAATGCATTTTGAATTGTGCTCGTCGAACAAACAGGCACCCCACTACACAGCAACAAAATTATAACCCATTGGCTCACAAGAAATTGGACTACGTCTCGGTAACAACAGCCAGCCACTTAAACTATCAAACAAGCTGAAACCAGACCATGACTCAGAAGCATCCAGATAAACAATTCTAATCCTAATCTGTATCACACAGATGGTACTTAACTACAGCCCAGCAACAACAACCAGCCAATCAAACAGTCCAAAATCAGATCATGACTCTGCAACATCCGAACAAACAACATTCAGACTAATTTGCATCTCATAAAAATGTATTTAAAGACCTGTGTTCTGAGGAACAAGCACAATTCAAAATGCACTGATGATGACTCCTCAAATGGTCACGAAACGTTTGCAACCAAATTGCCAAGCTCGGAGTTCAAACCAAAGCCTAATTGACGGTTTATCAGATCGAGAATGTATTTTTCTTACCCTTCCCTCTGTATGTATGCTCAACTTTAGCAAAGGTATCATAATATTTTGTATCACAGTTTCCTGTGATGTTCAGATCAGAAGTATAGTTTAGCCACTACTTAATAACTAAGACCAAGATATGAATCTGATCTATATTCTATTTCAGGGGAAATGATTGCAGGTAGGAGGGAAGAGAGGAAGGGACAAATCTATATCTGTGAAACTTGATCCATGTTCTATCACCCATAGTTCATTGGAATGAGATTGTTATGAGTAACCAGGCCACTGCTCTCTATGTAATTTTTGTCCATGTGCTTATTCATAGTTATCTAAAGTTATCTCTGTAATGTTTATTTATTTGGGAATAATACCAATAATTGCCAGATTGGTGTAGTAGTTAAGGCAGCAGGCTAGAAACTGAGAGACCATGAGTTGTAGTCCCAAAACCAGCTTGGTGACCTAGGGCCAGTCACTTTCATTCAGTCCTAGAAAGGGGGCAATAGAAACGCACATCGTAAAAACCTTGCCAGAAAACTACAGACGTATGAAGTAATGTTATATATGGTCCTCTAAACTCACTAAAAAACGGAGGCCTTTATTTAATGAGGGAAGAGAATATTTTAGCAGGACC
Organism: Natrix helvetica; assembly: GCF_964273705.1. Taxonomy (NCBI): domain Eukaryota; kingdom Metazoa; phylum Chordata; class Lepidosauria; order Squamata; family Natricidae; genus Natrix; species Natrix helvetica. The sequence continues at coordinate 127,201,371 of NC_138552.1, forward strand.
TGATTTTTCTGACAAGAAGGTATAGTTGAAAAATAATTTAAGGAAAATATAATATTATCCAATACATTCTCAATCTGATAAACCATTGATTTATCAAGCCGAAATGAATCAGATCTTTCAATAGGCAAATATCTGCTTCCAGCATTTGTCTAATTGAAGGGTTATATCATAATGTAGTGGACCATGAAGGAATGCATACATGCATACTTTTCTGTGGTTTTCTCCACCTTCTCTAAACAACTCTGTATAATTATAAAAAAGATAATCCTGACTGATAAGTCAAAAAAGGAGAAAAACCCTACTTACAATTTGTTAAGTGTTATCTAAATAAAAGTACAATAAATCCTTCATTTAACAGAGACTGAATGTCTGTTCAATCTGAGATTTCTTCAAGCCTAGAAAAACATTCATACATGAGATTATTGTGTTAAATAGTACTCTACCACATTAATCTATATACTTCTGCAACCCTATTGTGCAGGGGTGAAATTCAGCAGGTTCTGACAGGTTCTGGAGAACCAGTAGCAGAAATTTTGAGTAGTTTGGAGAACCGGCAAATATCACCTCTGGCTGGCCCCAGAGTGGGGTGGGAATGGAGATTTTGCAGTATCCTTCCCCTGCCATGCCCACCAAACCATGCCCACAGAACCAGTAGTAAAAAAAAATGAATTTCACCACTGCTATTTTCCATAACCTTTATGTGAGTGAAATAGTGCATTATAGGGCAACCATTTTTGAAACAAGGTACCTGAAATGGGCTAATTTACGGAATGCATCCAAAATCTGGGACCCATGATTACCAAGAGAATGAAATTTGGGAAGAAGCGGCTTTAACTCAGGGAGGCACAGGCTGCCTAGTAACAAAATAGTAATAATAGTAAATGCACCTATAGCACTTAGATAAGTGAAAGCGGAAAAAGCAAAAGATGTGCAGATGTCATCCCCTGAAGAGTTTCTGGCTTAAGATGACATCTACCGTCCTTCATCTTCCTCTAACAACTGCATCCATTTGCTTCATTTGCTTCCTCTTTGCCAGCCTTCCATATGGTTTTGTTTTAGTCATTTAACCCAAATCCTTCAAGACCATATCCATGTTACAAAGCAGTTTTTCCTCCTAGCCATTTGCCAGCATTTTAATTTTGACAGCTTTCCAAACTACAATAAAATTGATTTTAAGTCAGTTTCTGAGTACATTGCTCTCTGGTTTATTACATATGTTCTCAACCAGAGGTGGTCCTTGGATTACGACAGCAGTTGAAACTGAAGTTTCCATTGCTAAGAGATGCAGTAGTAAAGTGGGACATTATGTGATTAATGATGGCAATCTGACAGTCCAGATTGCTATCCTAGTCTCAGGACATGGGGATAGTTAAACTGGAAGATGCAGGAGTCCCAGGCAAGAAAGCTGGCAAGTGCTATGCAGTGGGACTGGGGGGTGGGGGGGAAGGATGGCCACAGGCAAGAACGCTGGACTTTGTGGGCACATATGCAGGTGCAGGCAATGCTGCAGGCAGGTGCTCCAGAGCATAACTGGGTGCCATGGTATGTATGTGTGTGTGGGGGGGGTTGGAACATGCCAAGTAAAAACGTACCAGGGGTGGGAACAACTTAGCTTGTGGGAAACTGCAGGAAATGTTATAAAAATTGTGTTCATGTGAGCTGGAACATTGTAGTTGCAAGCCAGGGACTTTCTATGGAGACACTGTAACTTTACAGACCAGTCATAAATTCCCACATTCAGTGCGTTTGTAATTTAGAACAATCACTAAACAAGTGGTCATAACTCAATGGCTACTTGTACAGCCATCATCTACGTCAAAAATATATTTCTATTTAAGTCTTTTAGTTGCCAGAATGATCCCCAGTCCGTGAGTTAAACAACTAATATATCTGTGGTTGGAAATATTTTACTATATTTCCTTGATAACATACAGTATCTTGAGATGGGTAAATAGAAGTGTTCCTAAGATTAGAAATATCTTCATATTTTTTTTTGATACCTGCAGCTTTTCAGTTTGATAATCTGCTGAATTCAGACAAAAGTAACTGAAGAATCAGTCATTAAAAGAAGCAACATAAACTCTGCCATCTCTGAATTAATACTGTGTAAATAGGAGGGGGATACATAATGTCTTTCAGCTCTTTTGGATGAAATGACTTGCTATAATGACTGATGTTAATCTATGCAATCTGTCAGCATTTGCACCAACTAACACTGAGATCATCTCTTCGCTGATAATTTGTCAGAACAAGCCAGTCTCATTGTCATTTTACATCTGTGATAATACGAGGTCTTTGTATTATTTATGCAGCTATTTAACTTTTTCCTCAAAGTTCTGTCTCCTCCAGGGCTAATATTCAAAGCTTTGTCCAAAGTTTTTTTATATATAACAGTTGCGTTGGTATGTTCAGCAATGTTTATGTTAGTGTGTGTGTGTGTGTGTGTATGTGTGTGTCCTCATTCCATTCCATATACACACACTAACATGAACATTGCTGAACATACCACTGCAATGCTATTTCATGAAATGATACTTCTGAACTGTTTTCATATATTTTTGTCTCAGTTACAATTTTCTTACTTTCAGTGTCCATAATATGCATCGATATAAGATACTTAACATTATTATATCCAATGAGGACTGTTGATTGACTCAGACTTGGCCCTCTTTCTTTACCTTCAGATACACAGTTTTGTGACACCATGGTTAAGTATTTCCAGAATATCTCTCCCCCCCCCCCAAAAAAAAAAAGTATCCTAAGAAAAATGAGCAGGAGTGACAAACGTTGTTTGGACTGATCTTCCAAAGAACAGATTTTATTCATTGTTGATCATCTTGAATTTTTTACGGAGGAAAATTTGGCAGACTTTGTCTATAAAATCTGAAGTCTGCTATATTGAGGCTCACTGAACAGAGGATTTACTATATGCTCTTGCTGTGGTTATTATTTGCCCTGAATAAAATATACTAATTCAATTCACACATTCAAATAGTATTTCCTTAAAATGCTTGAGACTTCTGCCTAGTAAAGTAAGTCCAAATGTAATATGTCGTCCCTGAAGGATATCTTGTTTTTTTAAAAAAACTAGCCTTATCTATCCGATTATGCACGCTAATATTATGCAGAATTATTAGTGCATGTAGATCCCTTTTGAGTGAATTTCAAAAATACGCTGAACACTTGAGAAGGATTTAAGTCTCTCAAAAGAACTTAAGGATATGCAAATAAACCTAGCTGATCAAGTTAAACAGATGCAACTCAACACAAACAATGTGAGCCCTCCTCTCCCTGGTTGTTGCTGTCAAAGAACACATTATGAGGTTCTGGTGATCTGTAAAAGCAAAAGGGGGATCATGGAATTTAGTGCTCTCATAATAAACTGATTTGGTCTTGTTTTATGAAAATAACTTGGTAGGACATGCAAGGCAACATACATGATGGGATATGTCCTGAAAACCAGTGAGCGAACATCTTTTTTTCGTGCATGTAAATGTGAATTAGCATTCTATTAACAAATAATTACCTCATATTACACTTCAATAGGATTTTAGCCCAATTAATTACAAATTGAAAACCACTGTCAAAATGTCATCAGATCTAGATCTGATCAGAGACAAGGTAGAAATCTTCACGGAAAACAAAGGTAGGGCATCCATTACATAAAGCGTAATCATATGTTTTATTTTGTAACTATAACGAGAGAGGTCTTTTTTTTTTCTTTAAGGAATCTCCTTCTGGACGCCGGAAAGCCCTTGCTACCAGCAATATCAACATGAAACAATATGCAAGCCCCATGCCAACACAGACAGATGTCAAATTAAAGTTCAGGCCTTTGTCCAAGAAAGTTCTCTCAGCCACCCTGCAGTTCTCATTATCGTGTATTTTCTTAAGAGAAGGAAAGGCCACGTAAGTTTTGCAGGACGTGTTACTCCGTTGCTCTTTTATATGTTCTAGAGCAGGGGTGTCCAAACTTGGGAACTTTAAGACTTGTGGACTTCAGCTCCCAGAATTCCCCAGCCAGCTATGGCTGGCTGGGGAATTCTGGGAATTGAAGTCCACAAGTCTTAAAGTTCCCAAGTTTGGACACCCCTGTTCTAGAGAGTCTTTCCTGAGCTTGCCAGCTCTCAGCTCCCTTGAACCACACCACTGAATTTCCCTTGCATGGTTGTTAAAAAGTCTGGAAAAAGTATGGTTTCAAACAATTCAAAGTACAAAATGCATGAGAATCACCGTGTAAGTCCTCAATAATCAGCATTTAGAAAATGATTCCCCAAAGACACTGCTCCCTTCCCAAGTAGATAATCCCCAACCTGCCTACCTTCCTACCTATCTGTCTCTATAACTAGTCAAGTCTGCTTTGCATTGTCAACTCTGCTGCTACCCTTAAGCCTCCCATAAAAGTGCTGAAAGGACCCCGCAGATCCTACAGAGACTATTGATTGTCATTCTAGTTTTTTGTAGGGCAGTGGGTGGAGGGCATGAGTTATGGGAAAGAAATTTCCGGTTTTTTATTACCTCAGGTGTGGCCTTGAATGAACAATTATTTATATTTCACCACAGAGTCATAATATGAGACAACAATATGAACCTAGAGCATTGGTAAAAATTAGAAAGATAATGCCTATAACACATACTGTAAAAGGAAGCCCTATATCATTGCTAATTATTTTCATTATAATGTTTTATATAACTTGCTGCTCCAGCACAATACCTTTTTGAGGTTCCTTTCATTAGTAAAAATTATACCTTTTCCCCCCATAAGCCTTCATAGTCTTCCTTTCAAGATGCAGCTGTATGTCAAGGTTAGAATTAATTTGTTTTCTGAAAAACACTGGATCAAAATTCAGCAGACACGAAACCTGTAAATAGCCATTAGTTCAGATCTGTCAAGATGCTGTAAATGAAGGGCATCTTGAAGCAACAAATTAATTTGATGTTAGTAGGATGATGATGATGATATTATTATTATTATGAGTGGTAATAGCTGTGACACTATTTACATACAATCTGTCAGATAGGTCTGATTGGATTTGGTTCTTTGACTATCAGATCCTTTCCGAGGATCTATGACACTAAAGATAACATCATAAATTATGCATTGACTGTACCATGTAATAAAACTTTTTGTAATTGGTGAGTTGAAATTTTATCCATTCTATTTTGTACCCAATTGCTTTTCCAGATATTTTGAATTAACACCAAGCACACCAACCTCTATGATTTTCCGTATTTGCTCTATTTGTGTCTTTATATAGCATTTCCATACTTTTTCTGGTTATTTTAATTGGTCCTTCCATCTCCAGCTACTGCAATTTCAATTATTCATACTTGTTTCTTTGTAACTACAATGAAGTGACTACTTCTGACTTATTATTGGCTAAACATTTATTATTGTTATACTTGCTCACACAGTCAACCAGATGTTTAGACTGCATTTGGCATTTTTATCCACCTATAGAGTCCTTCTTAAAGAACTGGGATAGGCAGATGTTGTTGTTTAATGATGTTAAAGGAATCTATTATTATATACACAAAAATATGAAATCACAGCTGCCAGTTCTTTAGCCCGTGTTGGCCTTCATACGCATCAAGTTCTTCCTAGGAACCTAGGATGTTGTAATGTGTCGGCGTAATATATCTATAGATCCAACCATTATTATATTGTTATTATTATTAGAGATGAAGATATGCAGAGCCTGGCAAGTCTGATGAGTATGAAGCAAGCAGATATTGGAAATTTAGATGACTTTGAGGAAGATAATGAAGATGATGAAGAAAATAGAGTAAACCAGGAAGAAAAGGCTGCAAAGATTACAGGTTTGTTTCTTCCCCGAATATGTATGCCTTTGCGTAGAAACTTAATTTGAATATCGTTATTCTTTTTGACCATTTTTCTTTTGAAAATAATGTATTGTACTATTTGCATTAGGAACAAAAAAATTAATCTAAAACATGGATTGGTGTCGTTGTGTGAAGTAAGGAAGGATTAATGCTCCTTTTGGTTAACTTCAAAAGAGCCATAAATACTACATTTAAACAGCCTTTATTTTTGTCACTGATTTGCTCTCTTTTGACTCCGTGGACTAAAGAAAAGTTATTCATGATTTGAAGGAATAAGGTTTCTGTATATTTATTTCAGTGTGTACTAAAGTCTTACAGGAGTATTGAAATATGGAGTCATATGGAATACATGGTTTCAGGCCATTAGCCTTCATAATCCCCCTAGCTTCTACAGTTTACTAATGCAGGAAGAACTAAGCTAGCTGCCTAGTAGATCTAAGTTTAAGCTAATATTTTAAGTTCTTGAGCTGAATCAAAGAGTTATAATAATTTTCCAAATCTTGAGAACATAGCTGGATAACTGGGTTCTGCATACAGAAGGAAACAGGTAGAAAATCTATCTTATCCAGCAGTGTTAGTGTGAAGTAATAAAAAGGATGATAAGCCTGACAGCACAAGATAGCTGACAACTGTATATGAGAACAGATTTGTGTTGTGTATGCGTGTTTGTGTATGCCGGAGAGAGAGAGAGAGAGAGAGAGAGAGAGAGAGAGAGAGAGAGAGAGAGAGAGAGAGACTTCAACCTACAGAAGGTACAACAATATTTTCCACCTCAAGAGAATATAGAGCTCAGTTCTGGGAAAGGTATTCATGAAAGAGAGGAAAAGAAATAAAATGTAACTTTGATGGAGTTGCAATCCATGTCTCTTCTTGAACATTTCCCAGTAGCCTTGTTGATTCAGCCTACATCCTTCTAAAGCACTTCCTGAATAACACACACTCTGAATTGGATCTGGACCACATACTGAAATACTTCTTTTTTAAAATGAGAGTTGGCGTAGCCTCTAATTATTACTAAGATGTGCCATAATTTAACATGTAACCCAGTAAAAGTATTTGCAATTGGAGTAACATCAATGTTCTACTTTCTTTGATGTTCCACCTATCACCTAGTATTATTTTGTAATCTCCTTGAAAAAAATATTTCTATTTCTACAGTATTATATATTCCAGTCTTGGGAATATACAGTGTGTGTGTCTACTGGTAATAGGAAACTTTTTTTTTTAAAAGAGATAAAGTAGATAGTGAAAGATTTGTCTATATCAGTAAATTACTTTTGTCTGTTATTAGAGTTTCATAAATCAAGTTGAATGGAAAAGATACTTATATCACCAAAAGCAATTCTTTCATTAATATTGTTTTCCATAAGCATGTTTTAAAATTTTACCACAAACTCCCTGATAAATGAGATGATCTTAAATTTCTTGTTTGTTCCAGAAAGAATTGATGCATTCTGTTATGTCTCCTTGAATTCATGTTCTTAGCATTTTTCCATGTTGTAGTTTTCCACGTATGCCTTCCTTCATTCTTCACTAGAGCTTTTGTCAATCTCAGTCTCTTTCAATCTGTTTTCCAAATGACTCCCAAATGCTCAACTAAAAAAATTATGCATATTAAAGAAATGCATATAGATTTCCTTACCTTTCATCCTTGTCATCTCTCTTGGTGGCAATTATATATATGATATTCAGCTGTTAAAGTCACTATATGGCATTGCTATACTGCATTATGGGAAAAGAAGGTTCCACATATCTTTTGTGAAAAACTATAGCAATTAAACTAAATTGATGTTTCTGCTTCCCCTTTCCTCCAACCACTTCCTTAATTGCCTGCACACTTGAACAACTTTACCATATAGATCAGGTGGATTGTGTCAAACACATACTGCATATCATGTTTCCCCGAAAATAATACAGGGTCTTATTTTCCAGTAGAGTAGAGGGAGGGGTCACATGAGGGTTTTGTCACAGCCTAATTGCTCCATTAGACTGAGGGAAATTCTTCAATCTTCCTCCTTTCCCATTGGCTCCCAGTTTCCTTTCAGTCTTTTGGTCCAAGCACTGTGTAATTTGGCTCTTAGGTAGGAAAAGATTTTTAAAATATTGATTACAGTTTTTAACTAACTTAATTGGATTGAAATTGGATAATTTAAATTCTAAATTCATAGGCTGTGGCCCAGGAGACAGTCTCCCTGTCCGGGTGGTTGGGGAGGGTCCTGTGGGGCAATCCTCCTCCCCCTCCACGGGCCAGGAGTCCTAACCGGTCCCCGGGTGTGCGGGGGTGTCGGTCTCCAATCAGCAGCCTTGGAGGCTCGCAGGCCACGTGAAAGCCAGCCTTGCCGGCGCTGTTGAAGCGCACGAAGAGCTCCATTTGCTGCCTGCCTTGTTTTTTTTCTGCCGCTGAGTCAAGCTGCGCTGTCCTGGGCAGTTAAAGGGACCATGGCAGCGTTTGGTGCCCGCGATGCTCGTAGAGGCTATCGGAGGCCCCAGCTGGTCTAAAGGAGCCGCGGTGCCTTTAATCTAGTCGCGCCATTTTAAACAAGCCGCGGCAGCTTCCAGAGGACCTTTAGAGGCGAGATTGAATTCCGGTGGCCATTTTGAAATGCGCCACGTGCGCAGGCCGCAAGCAGCCACGTGGGAAGTTTCCCAATGCAGAGACTCGTGTCCTGAGAAGGGAGCCGGAGACCAGAACGTGGGCCTCAGCATTCTACCCAGCAGCAAGTGTTGAAGACATGTGAATGGGGCGATGGCGGCTCAACCTGAGGCAGGCCCTTCTCAGACTCCAGAGGAAGCCCTTATGGAGGGTGGAGAGGCCCAGATGGACAGACCCAGAACCAGGCCTGCTACATCCAGGCCCCAGGCTGCCCAGCACTCTTCCAGGGCAGCCACTAGAGATGAGTTGAGGAGGCAGAGGGCCTTGGACAAGGCTGTGGCCAGGGCAGAGAAACAGGCACAGGCTTCCAAGCCCAGATCTAGATCCAGATCCCCAGTCAGGCCTCCTTCAATTCAATCAGGCTCTTCTCCTAGGGGGTTCAGTCCCTCTTCTCCTTCAGTATCCCCGGTTAGGTCACCCAGGGGCCCCAGGCAAGCAGTGTCTCCTTCCCCCCCCAGTCTCTCCAGATCCAGTTAGGGGGGAGGAGGCGGATCCATTAGAGGGTTCTTCTAGATCCTTTCATCGTTCAACCAGATTAGCCCCTCAGGATCTGGGTCCCTTTCAGGAGGATCTTGAGGACTTAGAGCGTCTGCCTGAAAGCATTAAGAGGCTTATCTCAGCTGCCATCTCTCGTGGCATCGCACAGAGGGATAGGGTTCCCCATTCCAGGGCCCCGGGCCTACTTAGACACCACCTCTCCAGGGCCTCATCCCCGTCAGTTGTGAGCGAGGGCTCCGAGGGGAAGACAACTACAATGACATGGAGTTTTCTGAGGATGAGGATTCCGCCCCTCCGGATCCTCCTTCATCCTCGGCCTTGCTCCCTCCAGCAATGTTTAAGCCACTCTTGCACAAAGCAAGGAAGATCACTAAGATCGGGACTGGGGATCCCATGGTTTCCCCCCCCCCCCAGAGATCCTGATATGGCAATGTTCTCTAATACAGCAACGAACAAAGCAGAAATTCCAGCCCCTCCCTTGTTCCTGGAGGTTGTTAAAAACCAGTGGGCACGTCCCTCCAATTTTTCTAACCCGGGCAGTAATGATCGCCGTTTCTACAATGTAGAACAGACCTTTGCCCAGGCACTCCAGCTGCCTAGCATTGATACCCCAATAGCAGCCTTGGTCTCCTCCCCGGTAGTCTCAGGAGATGCGGCTGATAAGATGAAGCCGGAGGACAAACGGGCGGAGCTAACATTGTGTAAAATTTTTAATGCCTCCGCCTTGGCAGTCAAGTCAGCAGCTGCAGCCTCCTATTTTAACCGTACTACAGTTAGGTGGCTTCGCCAGCTTCAGGATCGCATTCCGATCCAGGATGAGCGCCTGCATCAAGACATAACCAAAATCATAGCCGCCTCCCAATTCTCGGCAGACGCAACTTTGGATGCAGTGAGATTTTCCTCTAGCGCCCTGGAGACCTCTGTCACCTCCCGTCGCCTGTTGTGGCTCCGCAACTGGCAGATGGACAATAAGGCTAAGTGGGGCCTGGCGGCGGCCCCCTATTCAGGGCCAAATCTCTTTGGGGAGGCCCTAGATCCCATATTAATTGAGAACAAGGTTAAAAAGAAGGTTCTTCCCTCCAATGCCAAGAAAGCGGAGGCCCACCCGGCCCCTTACCGCAGGTCATCCTTTAGGGCTCCCGAACAGGATCACCAGCAGAGATACAATTCCTTTAGATCGGATAGGCAGTACTCTCGCCCTTTTTATCAGGACCGCAACAGATTCCAAGGCCAGACCAGATGGCCCTTTCTGCAGGGGGAAGTGACTCGGACCCGTCTCTTCCCATAGGCGGCCATCTGGCAAGTTATGCGGATCAGTGGGACGAGATCACCTCCGATGCCTGGGTCAGAAACACCGTTCGACACGGCCTTCAGTTAGAGTTCATCTCCATCCCCCCGAAGCTCTTCAGAACGTTCCCACCCTCCCGGGATCCGGAACGCCAGCGCCTGATGGATCTCGCCATAATACATCTTCTAGAGATCCAGGCGATAGAGCCTGTGCCACCCACGGAGTGCGGGTGGGGCCACTACTCCAACTTGTTCGTGGTCCCGAAGAGCTCGGGGGGCTGGAGGGCAATTCTGGAGCTCAAGCGCCTAAATCAGTACCTGGTTTACAGATGGTTCAAAATGTGTTCCCTAAAGTCCATCCTCCAGGGCGTCCATCGGGGGGATTATCTGGCATCAATAGACCTGACCGAGGCCTATCTCCACATTCCCATCCTTCCATCTCATCGCAAGTACCTGAGGTTCTCACACGGGGACCTCCACTTCCAGTACCGGGCCCTCCTGTTCGGGTTGGCCTTGGCGCCCCGCACATTCACAATGGTCCTGGCGGCATTGGCGGCTCACCTGCGCACGGTGCCAGTGAGACTCCAATGCTACCTAGACAACATCCTAGTCCAGGCGAGCTCCCATCCTCTAGTGTTAGCCAACCTCCAGCTCACCATCCAATGTCTACAGTCCCTGGGGTTCTCCGCGAATTTTGCCAAAAGTCACCTTTCCTCATCCATGCAAATCCTCCACCTAGGGACAGTAATAGATTCAGTGTCAGGAATAGTCCAGCTCTCCCCGGATCGGTTGGCCAGCCTCCGGCGTCTGGTGGCCACGGTCCGAAGAAATCGGACAGTTTCCATCCTGACCTTGTCTCAGCTACTTGGCAAGATGGTATCGTGCATCGGGATAGTTCCATGGGCCCGTCACCACCTGCGAGCTCTCCAGTGGTCCCTGATCCCCTTCCAGAAGAGGAAGATGAGCAACTCCCCCCGGTCCATCCATCTTCCAGCAGAGGTCCGGATGTCCATCCAGTGGTGGCTATCACCGGCGCTACAACAAGGTTGCTCATTCTGGGAGCCGGACAGAGTGACTGTAACGACAGACACCAGCCTTTTCGGTTGGGGGGCCCTCATGGGCTCCAGGATGGCACAGGGCCGTTGGTCCACCTCAGATCTCAGGCACAACATCAACTGACTGGAGCTGAGGGCAGCGCGTTTGGCCCTCCGACAGTTCAAGAACCTGATCCAAGGGCGACATGTACTACTGCTGACAGACAATGTCGCCACGAAGGCACACATCAATCGTCAGGGGGGCACTCACCCCCGGGCTCTCCGGTTGGAGGCTGTGAAGATCGGCTCCTGGGCAGAGAAACACCTCGCCTCCCTGGTCTCAGAACACATCTCGGGGGAGTCCAACCACCAGGCGGACTGGTTGAGCCGAGCAACTCTCGACAACGGCGAATGGCAGCTACTACCCGAACTGTTCCAGAAGATATGCCAGAGGTTCGGTACTCCACAAGTAGACTTGTTTGCCATGCCTGCCAACACGCAGCTGCCGAGGTTCTTTTCCCGGTTCCAGACACGCACGGCAGAGGGCACGGATGCCCTCCAGAGCAAGTGGCCCCCGGGCCTCCTGTATGCCTTCCCTCCCATTCCCCTTATCCGGGGACTGTCAGAAAGATAGTGTCAGAGGGGGCCCACGTTATCCTGCTAGGCCCCTATTGGCCCAGGAGACCATGGTTTGTGGACCTGGTTCAGCTTTCAGTTTCCTAACCATGGAGGATTCCTCGGGAGGAGGTCGTTCTGTGTCAGGGGGTTCTGATCCATCCAGAGCCCCAGTGGCTCCACTTGACCGCCTGGCAGTTGAACGGCGGATCTTGAGGTCGGCTGACCTTTCCTCCGGAGTCATAGAGACAATAGAGGCCTCCAGGTGGCCGTCAACCACCCGGATCTATAACTCCACTTGGTCTGTGTTTGTTAGGTGGTGCACCCCGCGGGGACTCTCTCCCACTAGGGCCTCGGTAGCCAATGTCCTAGACTTTCTGCAGAAGGGGTTGGAAGACAGGGTATCTCACAACACCCTTCGCCACCAGGTGGCCGCTTTGTCCACCGTCTTGGGGGGAGAGGGGGTCTCACTCCCTTTCCCATTCCGCCCTAATTAAACGTTTCCTCAGAGGGGCGGCGAATCTCAGGCCACCCCCCATTCATAGGTTCCCTACATGGGATCTCCCTCTGGTCCTCAGGGCATTGACCGAGGCTCCCTTTGAGCCCCTCCGTACAGTTCATCTGAGGTTTCTTTCCCTGAAAGTGGCATTCCTCGTGGCTGTCACGTCAGAAAGACGGATTTCGTAACTGGGCGCTCTCTCGTCCAGGGACGATCTCAGTCTGTTCCCTCAGGATAGAGTGGTTCTTTGCCTTGATCTCACCTTCCTTCCAAAGGTGAACACCCCTTTCCATAGGGCACAGGAGATTATCTTGCCCAATTTCTGCCCGGCCCCTTCACACGAAAGGGAACGCCTCTGGCACCGATTGGACATCCGCCATGCCTTACGCATCTACCTCAGGCGGACGTCAGAGGTGCGCAGGTCAGAGGCCCTGTTTGTTTCCTTTCAGCCAGGGTCACTAGGGGCCAGGGTATCTTCTGCAACCATCGGTCGGTAGCTGCGGCAGGCCATAGTAGTGGCCTACGAGGCGTCAGGTCAGACTCCCCTGACAGGCATAACGGCTCATTCGACTCGAAGCGCTGCAACCACGGCGGCATGGGCCACGAGGGCCCCGTTCGAGGATATCTGTCGAGCTGCCACTTGGGCGTCCCCGACTTCCTTCATCCGTCACTACCGTCTGGACGCGTACGCGTCAGCAGAGGCATCCTTTGGACAGCATGTCCTACAGCGGGTGGCGGCCATCCCTCCTCCTGGGCCCTAGGAGTTTTTTTCCCTCCCTGGGACGTAGCTTGGGTATGTCCCTCATGTGACCCTCCCTCTACTCTACTGGAAAAAAGAATGTTGGTCTTACCTGAACATGTCTTTTAAGTAGAGTAGAGGGAGGGGTCACTACCCACCCTAGTTAGTTGTAGGGCCGGGGCGTAGAGGAGGGCCGGGAGGTTCCTGGGTCTTCTTGTATTTGACTACAGATGCGGAACTTCGACATCGAGGAAACTGGGAGCCAATGGGAAAGGAGGAAGATTGAAGAATTTCCCTCAGTCTAATGGACCAATCAGGCTGTGACAAAACCCCCATGTGACCCCTCCCTCTACTCTACTTAAAAGACACATTCAGGTAAGACCAACGATCTTTTTTTGTTTTGACCCCTGAAATAAGCGCTTAGCCTTATTTTCAGGGCAGTCTTATTATTTTTGAGGTGCCGAAGGCTGCGAGCGTAGTCAACTCATGGCTGCTGCCATGTTGCAATATTTTTGGGATGGCTTATTTTGCGGGGAGGGCTTATTTTAGCGCATGTGTTCAAAAGCCCAATTGGGCTTATTATCCAGGGAGGTCTTATTTTCAGGGAAACAGGGTACTATCAAAATGTCCAGTTTACATTATAGCTCTTACCCCATTGGATCTATTAGCTGTAAGTTGTCCTTAAAAGATTAGAAGTGCAGGCTATAGGTTAACTAAAACTTAGGAGTCAGCCCGGGCCATTTTTTTGCTCTTCCAGATCTGCATGGCAGGGCAATCTGGCTAAGCTTTATTTGGCAACATTAATTGTGTGTCTGTGCTACCTTAATTAAAATATTATATTTCACTATTTTAATTATTATTACTAATTAGTTCTTGTTGTAGTGTAGAATGTGTACAAGATAATTCTGTTAATTAAAATATATTTCACGTTCACTGAGGCTCCACATTCTAGAATATGGAAAAGCCCTCATGAAAGTACAGAGATATATTGATTATGATAGTTCAGTCTGGAATGTATTCCTAAATTAACATTTGTTTTTCTTTTCCTTTTCTCTTTTTCCTAATAACAGCATGTATTGTATTCCTTTTCCATTAAATGACCTTACCTCACAGTTGTCTTGACTGGCTTCTGTTTACAGAAATTGTAAACCAGTTGAATGCTCTGAGCAGCTTAGATGAAGATCAAGATGACTGCATAAAGCATACAAATATGCTGTCCACTAAATCAGCCAGTTCTTCTGAAGGTCTATGAGCTTTCCTCCTTTTCTGTTTCTGGCATGTCTGCATTTTACTGTGAGCTCCTTAGTATCTGTTCATATTCAAGTGTTGGTTGTAGCTTTGTGCTTCCTGCTTGGTGTCCATTACAGTCTTGTTGCATACAGTCAAGAGTATGCAACAAGATACGGTGCATTCATCGGCCAAGGTGAGGAAACTATGGCCTTCAGATATTATTGGATTCATGTTCCCATCAGCCCCTCCAGTGTGGTCATTGATCAGAAAAGATTGCAATTGTAGTCAGATCTTCCATTTGCTAAACCTAGCTCAGAACTGCCATTACTCATGCTTGGAAGTATTGCATTCTTTCTCTGAGGTAATTTGTATGCTGCATGTGAGCCTTCCAGCTTAGTAATGGAGAAATTACTACCTTATATATTGAATTTCTTTAAGTTAGCATTTTTTCTTTCTAAAAACTATTGCTACAGCCTTCCAGGTCAGTTAAACAGTCATATAATAAACTTGCACTTGCTTCTGTTCATGTTACTAAGCTGGAAACATTGGTGTACTATAAATATAACAGTTTAGTTTAGCAGTAGAAAACGTGTCACAATTCACTATTAAAAGGAATACATAGTACTTAAGATAAGTATTTGGAAAGTGATTGTTTAAACATTCTATTTTTAATCCTAAATGAAAGTATAAAATGTGTACTGAAAGGTATTTTTCTTGGTTTCTTAGAACTTATCAACAAGCTTAGTTTCCTGGATGAAGATGAGCAAGATTTGGCAAATTCAAGATCAAATCCATTTGTAGATTCTGATAGGGCAGAGCTGAATCCTTTTGGAGACACTGATATCGAAGGTATTTAATTTTGCCATCTATAATCTTTGCATTGTGCTATACTTTGTGGCAAGATCACAAACTATGTGTACTTCCTACTTCTTATTTTCTAAAAGTTTATTCGATGTTACTTACTGTATGTGCTGATAATTTTCAATTTAAATATTCAGCCACAGCATGCTTAAGGTGCAGCTTAATGATGGAATTCTTCAATCTGAAGTAGCCTTTTAGGTCAGTGATTGATCAAATCATTTTTCTCTTTCTAGATATGCCTGAACAATTTAATAAAAGCTTATGTAATATTTTATGTTCTAGTAATAATAATCAATACTTTAAAGTTATTTGGTGTTTGATTTAACTCAATTTTAAGTATGTACTAAAAATTGCACTTCAGGCTGATACTAATTCTGCCCTTGTTCCTTAGTCTTTTATTGGCCAGGATGGGAAATTATTGTCTATTATTTTCAAAAATGTATGATTGTTTATTCAATTTATTTGTCGATTATCTTGCCAGACGTGTACTACTATTTGCATAGTTACCTCAATTCAATTAGAGACTCCTTCTAACATTATACTAGTAAGATTAATATAAAAAAGTGGAGGGGAGGTTTGTGTAAAATAGCAACAATGGATGAACACTTTCTTGCTGTTGCAAGATCAAGCATGGGATTGAGGCAATTCTTTGCTTCTCTCTGAAGTGATTAAATACATACCAAGATATGAAATATGATCATGATACAACCATATTGTATTCTACAATGTTCTAATTGTTGAGTGTAATATCTAACTACTAAACCTCTTGATGATTTTAAATCTCAGGCTTTACAGTAGGAGATTGGCCTCCAACATCAGATACATAAGGTTGATATTAGAGAAAGAGGACATGCATACACAGTTCCTACTCAAGCCTTATTCTACCATGAAACATCCTCATCTGTGCTTAATGTTTGGGTTTTTTTCCTGGACATAGGATTTTTCTGACAGTAGATACAGTTAGTGATATCTGCATGAGTGATGATGGTTGGGGAAGATAGACTGAAGTGCTGTCTGTTATTTAACTTACTGGCTCATAAACTGAGGCCGACGGTTAGGGAAGGTTCTTCTAGCTAATGCTTATAAGCTAACTTTGTTACTTAAGGGAGGCTTAACTAGTCTAAACAGCAGCAGTATTTCCCTTTTAACTGTGTTTTGGATTAGTAATACATCCCAGAGTTCTGCTGTATCTACATTTGACAGAAGGATTTAGTTTAATTAGTTAATGTTTGTAAAGAATTTTGAAGATTAAAGAACAATATAAGTGCTAAATGTTACAAGAGGTTGAATGTTTAAATATACAGATTCTTTTTGAACACACTTCTCTTTCCTCCTTCCCATTCTTTTTTGCTTTCTTATTCTTTTATTTTGTTTTAAAAAGTCTGTATCACTTTTTTGTATTCAGTTCATGTCTTTGATGATGTGTTTAATCTGGAGGGGTTTTTTTTCTTTCAGCTTTTTGAGATAATTAATCAATTGATTACTTCATTTTTGTATAAATGGTTCTTGTGTTCTTCCTTTAAGCCATACTTATCATAAATATTATGAATTGAGTATCAAGACTTCATCTATAGAATTCTACATATTCTTTATTAATGGACCTTGATATTCTGAAATATGCCTCTAGAAATGGGTCTATTTTAAATGGATGTTCTAGAATCTATCTCTGTTACTGAATGTACTTGAATTTCATAATGCTCAGCAACTCGGGTGCAGGACTAGATATGTGGCCATAGAGGCAGATTAAATATAAAGATGAAATGAATGGATTGTATTGAGTTGAATTTATATGATCCTAAGCCAGTTTTTGAAGTGGATTACCGGTACATTTCTTTAGTTAATTGTTTCAGAGCATATATCAAATTGAATGATTTCTGAGTCACCTGGCCAGAGCAGTAGGTTGCATTCCTTCCCTAGGCATGAAAGAATTGTCTTTTTTTCCCTTTTGGTTTATAATGATTTACTTTATAAGTACTCCTCTTGTTTTATTAATATTAATTTGGGATAGGAACTGTTTTGTGCTCTATTAGAGTTATATCAGGAGAAATACACTGTTCTGAAGGAATTGAAGAGTTCCTTCTTCATTAAGACACAACCTCTTGATTGTGCTCTCTGTAGAACAAGACTTCAAGATGACTTCATTATCCAAACAAGAGCGCTACTGTGATGACAGTGATGAATATAACCCCTTTAAAGAAAAGGGTATGGAGTATGTGAACCCTTTTGATGAACCAGATCCTGAACCTGAGGTCCTATTACCTGTCAAAGAATCTCCTCCTCAACCTAGCAAAAGGAAAAATATCCGGCCTGTGGATATGAGCAAATATCTTTACGCTGACACATCAAGAACGGATGAAGAGGAGTTAGATGAGTAAGTAGATCACTTTTTTCCCCTTTGCATTAGTTGGGATTTCAGCACAAAACCTCCAGGCATAAAATATTAAAACCTGATTATTCTTGTATGAAGTACAAGAATAAACTGCTCCGTTAACAGAATTTGAATACATTAAACATTGGGGCATGCGTGTTACTGGCTTTTTTTCTGTGAGGCTTTCAATCATCAAAGCACAATCTCTGAAGGGAGGCGTAGATACAGATGTTCAGAATGAAAAGCATGCATGCTCAATTCAGGCGTGGCATTGGCTGCAGCAGCAATTCAGTTGGCTGGTGGCCAGCTTTGAACTAACCATATATGTAAGGAACATGCAGTGACATTTAAGGATAATGGATGACCTAGTCTTTAGAACTTTGGTACTATCCTTCTTTATTCAATGATCATTCAGTGCATTTAAGCAGTTCTATATAGAATTCAAGACCTCCCCCCCCCCTTTTCAAAGTATTGTATTAGATGTATTATGCAAAGTACTTTTCTTGATCCGTTTTAGTAATAATAGCATTGATTGCCCTAATATTTGAAGAAGATTAAACTAATCGTGTTTTCTCTGTTATAAATACAAATAGTGGTCCCAGGTCTCTCTCTCCCCCCTTTCCCCCCCCCTCCACCCTTGTCCTGGAAAGTGGGTGTAGATTTTTCTGTTTTGTTGGCTTGTTGCTTTGAAAAATAATTGCAACTTGGCCAAATCTGAGAGTTGGTTTTGTGTACAATTAGATGAGAGTAAGTCAGATCTTAATGGCTAAATGGACATAGCTATACAGTTTCCTTAACCGCAGTACCAAAGTAGTTTGCTGTTGCCTTCTTCTGGGATATTGTTTTAAAATCCCCAGCGTAATATAAGTATTAAGCAAGTCTGACTTAGTTTAGCTTCCAAGGCCAGACAAGGCCTACTGAGGTATAGCAAGATTTATTGTTCTATTTCCTAAACTGACTAAGTATGTATTATCAGATCATGATCACTATATCCCTATCATCTCAGCTATCATGTGTGGTTCCTGGCAATTTAGAAAAGGCAACCAGTGGAAGGTTGATAGTAAACACAGGGAAGAGAGAGAGAGAAAAAACAAGAGAGTAAAATAAAAAATAACATAAAAGCATACAAGTGAAGATCTTTTTTAAATTTATTCTAATCCACAAAGAAATCTATAGCACTGAATTCATAGCAGTGTCAGGCCTGCAGCCACATAGATATTTAAGGGATAATGGATGTTTTCTATCCAAATAGCAATGTATTTAATTGCAACTGTAGCTTCCTTCCCTTTTTGTAACATAACAGTTAACTTTCAAGACAATCAAAATGTGAAGAACAAGCCACCCACCATCTTTTCAGCGGCAATTGCTGCACTATTCCTTCTGGATTCTAGGCAGATGTTTACACGCACATTAAGGATCATATAAAGAAGCTTATTTCCTTTTTCATTGAACTTCAGTTTATTTATCAAGCAATCCTTTGCTTCCACTGTGCTGTTAGGCTATTTATGCCTCTGCATCAGCATAATGTCTTGTAATCAGACTTTCATCAGCAGTACCCCTTGGTATACTACAAAGAATATAAAATTGAGAAACAGGAACCATCATTTCAAGCTGTAGATGAATCTCAATCCCCCATTTTGTATGCATGTCACTGTTTTTGTGTTCGGTCATAATCTCTTCTATAACATTTTGTGAGTTTTAAAAGAAATTTCAAGAACTTATTTCCTATGATGTTCTTTCTCCTTAATATGTGCAACTGGTGTACAAACGTATAAATTTACAGATTCATAAAATTTGGGATTTTTTTAATCAATAGCAACAGCACTTAGAATTATACCGCTTTAGAACGATTTACAGCACTCCCTAAATGGTTTACAGAGTCAGCATATTGCTCCCAACAATTTGGGTCCTCCTTTTACTGATCTTGGAAGGATGGAAGGCTGAGTCAACCTTGAACTGGTCAGGATCAAACTGGCAGTGGACAGAGTCAGCCTGCAATACTGCATTCTAACCACTGCGCCCCCACAGCTCTTATACCAATGTTTTACTTGAATAACCACACTTCGAAATGTGAATTAGAAAACTAACTACATTCCAATCTCAGAAGAATTCGGTCAGTGTCTTTAAAATATGGACCAAATGAAATTGATTGACATCCTTAGTGATAGAGGAAAAAGCCCCTTATTTTTTGCACACCTCACCAGGAATGGTAATGAAAGAGAAGTACTAAACAGGACTATATGATAAACTACAGCATCAGGCAGCGTTTTAAAATAAATTAATAAAGGCAGCCTACAGCTGTTCACCTGAAATCCCATCCAGATACATTTGGATCATATGGGTGGGACAAGAAGCCCTAATTCAGTGGAATGGTTCAGATTTCACATAGGGGAGATCACAGGGTCGGTTTCTGAATGTGATGTTCTCTTGGAGAAATCTGGGAGGGCTTCTGCATGCAAACACATTGGCTTCTGTTTGAGTCAATTGGATAGAATACTATCTGGATTATAAAGATCTTCTGAAGCTTCTCATCCTTGACTCTCTAATGATACTACCCACCATGACCCAGCTCCTCCTCCTCAGCAATGCAAAACATCATCTTTCTTTCCTTAGCAGATAATTGTTATTCTAGATCAGGGCTGTCAAACTTGCAGCCCATGGGGCAGATGCTTCACACTCTGGCCACATCCATGCCAGTTTAGCGAAGGGGGGGAAGTCCTGATATGTCACGTGACACCGCCGTGATGATGCAAGTTTGGCACCCCTGTTCTAGATTGTTAGTAGATAAAGGTGGAGGACAAATCCCAAAGTATGCTAGGAACAATGTTACTGGAATTCCCAACTATGGTTTCTTTGCAACAAAAACATACTAGTACTGTACCAGAAAGATTCCTATAGATCCCCTTTAATATTCATTAGCCATTATATGTTGCTTAATGATCTTTAATGGAGCTTGTAAACATGTAGAAGCTTTTGGAAAAAAATACATTAGCAATTCCACAAAAAAGTGTTGGAAACACTATATTAATTCTGCTGGTTGTGTTACTGATAGCACCTGGGAAATTCACATGAGGAAGTCCAGTTCTCTCTATATAATGGAATAATACTTATCAGAGACAAAGAGGCTGGATTCACACATCACAGTAAGCCATAATTTTGGTTACCAATCATGATTGTATTTGTACAACACACTATGCCAGTGGTTCTCAACCTTTGGTCCGCTGACCCCTGGGGGGCATGATGTCATCACAGGGGGTCTGTGAAGACTTGAAAAAATTTAAATCTTAAATATTGAGGGTCCTGGCTATGGTCTATGACCACAAAAGTTATTTAAAAGGCATCTGTGTTGAAGAAAAGGTTGAGAACCACTGCACTATGCAATAAAGTATAATTTGCAAATTGTAGCATTTGCATTCATCCAACACAGTAAGTCAGAATTGAAGTACAGTATGTGTATCTATCATGTCAGAGGAAAAAAGTAGTAATGTCTGGAGCACATCGCTCTCGTGTCTAAATGCAGAATAAATCTTATTGTGGAAGTGAGGAGGAGGAGGAGGAGGTGTGTGATCCGCATTCTAGCAGTTCCAACCACAACCCCACTCCCAACATTGAGAAAGTAGTCCTATAATGACTGAGAGAATACTTATTCTTCCTTTGCATAAACTAGCAGTGTGCACGGTGACTGTCACAGTTATCCAAATTTTCATTTTGCAAAGTTGATAGGCTTAGAACTGTGAGTTTTCATGACAGGGCAGGCAAATGATGAAATGTGCATCATGGGATCATTGCAGAATTGCTATGATTTTTGGTACTTGCTTTAGGTGTTAGGTTAGAAATACATAACCACAGCATTTGTGTAATGACATTGCATTTGTGTCATCATTTAGCATCAAATTGATCATCATGAGTAAAAATGTAGAAAATGCTTCCAATTTGAAACAATTTGAGTTTGAAACACCTTGATTCAGAACATTTCTTCTGAGGTTGGAAACAGCTTGTTTCAAACTGGAATGAGATGTTTCAGCTTCAATATATATTGTGCTTCTCTAAATAGTTGCATTAAGCCAAGGGATGAATGGAGCAGTGCTCTAGGATAGAGCTTAAGGATGTTAAGCCTAAATAAGACTACCCAGGTCCGTCTGGGAATGCACACAGATAGTTGTGATGGTGGAAGTCCACCTTCAGCATTGCTTCTTAGTAGGTGTTTGTTGCTCAGGATTCTGGAAATTATAAGTACAGTTGAAACTAGTAGCCCCTGAGAGACCAATCTTCCATTAATTTCTCATTCTAGTTGCTGTTTAAAGTGTTGGCTATCTCCATATTTTATAAAAGTGAATCCCTCAGTTGAATTATGTGATGCATGCTTAATCCATCTTCCATGTGTTGTTGTTGGGTATTTGTGTCAGAGGTATTATGTCTGCATAACCCATTACCTCTTTTAGAAGCTCCTGGAGATCAAGCTACTTGTTCACCATTCCTTTTCTCCTCAGTTCCCACCACACCTGAGACCAGACCAAAATAGCCTGTTCTTTCATCTGTTTTGTCCATGTTTAGTTCTTCTCTTTATCCATGTTATTGCCTACTCACCTTTCAGAAATCCTTTGAGATTTAGAGGAATATGACACGGATTTTAAAAATTTCAGGTCAACTTTCTGCAAATGGAGACACGGCATTCATTGGGTGAAATGCACGGTGTGAGATAAGCATTTATTTCAAATCTGCTCTCATTTTGTCTACACTCTAAACCAAACAACTCTAATCTTTTCATTCTCTTTTCACAGAAGTCTCTCCATCTTTCTTATCATTTTCATCATCCGTCTCTGGATCATCCTATTTTTTCTCCTGTATGTCTTTTTTAAGATGTGGTGACCATCCTTGCCTGCAGTATTCAAGACGAGGGAACCCTCTGTGATTTGTGTGATGGCACTGGGACCCTTTTCAGTATTGTTTTGCATCTCAGTTACTATGCATGCACGCCTTTTGCTTGTATAACTGTCCATGATTATCTGCAGAATTGAGAAATATTTTTTAAAAAGTGACTTGAATCTTGGAGAAGATATTCATAATTCCAAGCAAAATATATTTACTTCAAAGCTGTCATCCTGCTATGTAACCCATTAAATCTAGGAAAAAATAATATAGTGAAACCTTAATTTAACTGTAGGGAGGAGGGAATATTCATTATTCCCAATTGTTCTGTAAATTGGAGAGTTGGTATTTGCAATGATGCAACTGACACAACTTACTTCATTTGTGCATTGTTACACCACACCTACCATTTCTATTGTGCAAGTGATATAACTTATATAACTGCTGTAATCATTTCATCCAGGTCTGCTAAGTCAAGATTTCCCTCTATAATATAGTTGTTCATTTGTACATTTAAATATAGAACTCTATATGGAATTTCTAGAACTAAATGCTTTCGACTTTAGTGGAACAAATTTTCAAGAGTTCTGTTCCTCGCTTCATGTTCCAAGTTCTCAATTTCTCTATAAATAGTCCTCCACTTATGCCCATTATTAGGACCAGAATTTTAATTGTCAAGTAAGGATGTTGTTAAGCGAATCGTACTCAATTTTACAACCTTTTTTTTTGCCACAGTTGTTAAGCAAATCACTTCAGCTGTTAAATGAGTCGTGCAGTTGTTATTCAAGCCAGTGAATCTGGCTTCCCCCATTGACTTGGCTTGTTGGAAGCAGCTTGGTAAGATCATAAGTGGAAATCACATGACCTCAGGGTACTGCAGCCATCATATACAAATACATCTCAGTTGCCAAGCACCCAAATTTTGAACAAATGGAGATGTTGCAATAGTCATACGGTAATAGTCATGAGGACCGGTCATAAGCCACTTTTTCCAGTGCCATTGTAACTTAATAGGCATTAAACTAATGTTATAAGTCAAAGACTATCTGTATTGTTCACTCAGTGCCTTTGTCAAGTTTTAAATGAAACTTAGCTGAGCTTGCAATTCTGTACAGATTTTTTTAACAAGTAATCTATTACTAACAAGACCATTTTCCCTCAGTACTAATAATTGTGCATGTTATGACATTACAACTATTTTTGGGGGGGGGGGGTCACAAACCTTCATTGCTGCAAAAACATTTCTTGGTCTTTTACAATACAGATGAGAAAGTAGTTATCAGTATTGTAAAGACATTTTAAATTAGTATTTCTGTTGTCTCTGTGGTAAACGCTTTAACTTAAACTTCCATAGTTTTGGCCTCTGTATTGGCTCCTGTGTGACATGCGAATTTGCCATTAAGTCACATTAGTTTTTATCTTCTGAACCAAACTTTGTAAACCAGCTTCTGCAAGTCACATTAAATTAGAAAATGTAAAAACAGGCATTATCTAGAAGGGATGTCGTTGTACCTTTAGGTGCATGTATTGAGCTTTCACCCTCTTTAGGTTTTCCTTCATTACAGCTTCTTCAGAAAACAAATATACTAAATGTACATAAATGGTTCATTATGATTCCAGAGGTCTCTACTAAAGGCTTTTCCAGAAGAGAGAGAAAAATCTGTTTCACTTGTCTACCCCATCCCACAGCATTCTTTTTGCCATATTCAGCTCCCTGGGAGTCCCAGTTTTATTTTCCTAGTTTTCATGTACCAGAAATCTGGGGCTTTGTAGTTAGTCCTTGACTTACAATCACAGTTGGGACTGGAATATTTTGTTGTAAGTTGTCGTGATTATAGGTTGAGGCACCCACATGACCAGACCCAAATTTTTTTATCATTATTGCAGTGGTTGTTAAGCAAATCACAGTCATAAGTCTGAATTATGTGGTTCTTAAGTGAGTCACATGATCATTAAGCAAATCCATTTTCCCAAATCAATATTTTTTTCTCAGAAACTAACAAACAGAAACAGACAAAAAGGCATTGTAAATTATAGTCATGTGATCATGGGAAGCTACAACCAGAAGTAAATGTGAGCCAATTGCCAAGTGCTCAAAATATGTTACTGTGACCGTGGTGCCATGTGTGTGCGTGTGCGCGCGTGCGCCCATGTGATGTTTTACAGTAGTCAGAAGTGCTTTGTGGGCTGTGAAGCACTCTTTCTGAGGCCTTTGTAACTTTCATTGAACAACTGTTTATAAAGTTAGGACTACTAGTAACATTTTAAAAAAGGTAAAGGTTTCCCCTGTCCAGTCATGTCCAATTTTAGAGAGTGGTGTTTATCTCCATTTTCTAGCCGAGGGAGCCAGTGTTGTCTGAAGATGCTTCCGTGTGAATGCTTCCATTTCATGTGAAATTCTACTCAAATTGCCCTGTGAATTACTTTCCAAGTAAAGATCTGGAAAAATAATATATTTTAATACTGCTTTTGCTATTTTGTGCATATATTAGTTCAAAGTTCATTCTTTTTTCTTCTCAATTAACTATTCACATGAGCTTAGCATAAATATAATTTAATGAAAATCATGATCACATTTTGCACAAATTTCTGGACAAGAGTATTTCTTCTTACGTAACTGAAAGATAATCTTGGGTGAAGGGAACATTTCCTATGTAGAAACAACCCAGAATAAATAAGTTACTTAAACTTTAAGGAGCTGGGTAATTACTTAAATATTTTTGAACACTTTTTAAGAAACTAGGTTTCATATATGATAATACTAAATTAGAGTGTGTTCCTAGGTTATATTTGAAATGAACTAACTTAAATGTAGGTGAAATATGGAAATATGTGTCACATATTTAAAACTTCTGAGAAGTTTTAAAGAAACTTAGGAGAAGTTTATTTTCTTAAAAATAAAGATGCGCTTGTGCAAAAAATAGGGAGAAGTTTCCTGTAACTGAGCATCTTACTCTTTACTCACTTTCATTAGATATGGGATAATCTCTGTTTCCAAGGCAGTAGGGGGTCAGATAGTTTGCTATCAAAACATGCTGTGTTTGTTAAATGTCCACACACAAAAATAACTTTTAGAACAAAAGAAAACTCTGTAACCTCCCATGTATAATGCATTGTCCTTGTTCTTATCTTTTCTCATCATTAATTTCACCCTGCTTTGAATTTCCTCTGTTTGAGGACAGCTTAACAAGCTTGTTAGCAAAATTAAATGATTGACAGACATTCTTGGATATTCTCTTCCAAATGAAGTGCCATTCATTTTCTACCTTTGCCTTTTGTCATGCACGTCTCCATTGTTTATTTTGTCATGACTCTGAGCTTTGATTTTTATGTTTTTTTGCATTTGATGATCACTGAAGTGAGAACACTTCTAAAGTGCATTCACTTTACAACCTGGTTATTTTCATCTCAGTTATTTTCTTCGGTTCAACTAGATCCACATCTTCTGTCTATAATAAACAATGACAAAACAACTCTGCTGTACAGTAATTTATGAATGCAGTTAGATTTTATATTTGCTTTAATTCACCTTTCCTCTTTTGGCAGAAATCTAATTGTATAATTAGCAAACTTGACTACTCAGAGAATTACTTACTATAGATTTGTTGCAATGGATGGTTCTTCCTAGTTATAAAAGAAATCACAAGCCACGGGGTGGTAGTAAATGCATTAACATCCTTGTTTATATCCTACTTAATCTAACTCAGAATCCAAACCATTCAGAGTGCTTTGGAGATTGAATTAAGAGAACAGCAACAATAAAATTAAGGATTTCCTTGCTAGAAAAAATAAGCACAAATCCAAAATCATACAATTAAAAGGTAATCTGTTACAAAACTATCCAAACTGTGGGCCAAGATATCCATGAATGCATTTAGCAGCATATGGATCTCTTGAAAATGGAATTCCATAAAGTCAAAATATATCATTAAAGGAGGATGCACTTTTAGACTCACAAATTGTTCAAAATGCTCTGAAAATAAAATTTCAAATGATCTTTATATAGAGATATTACTAAAATCTCTTCTAAAATAGTGCAGCTACTGCAAGAATTTTCTACAAAGTTCTCAGTTCTCTGGATCAGATTTGCATGAGTGGAGGGACGAAATAATCCATCAAAATGACCTTTTTTGTTTAAAGAAGCTTAGGCTGCTTCAAAAGCTTTTCTATAAACACAGTAGTAGCGGATTTAAATCCAAATTCTGAAATGCTGTCTATCTGGAGTCTCTGGCAGGGACACCATGTGCTTTCAGAGCCTTCCTTGGCACCTGCCAGGCTGCTGCTTCAACCTGGCTTTTTAATTATGTCTCTCTGTTTATCTATCTATCTATCCATCTATATCTATCTATCTATCTATCTATCTATCTATCTATCTATCTATCTATCTATCTATCTATCTATCTATCTATCTATCTATCTATCTATCTGCTCGATGCTTGAAAGGAAAATATCACCCTCCAGCATTGTCTTTAATTCCAAAGAATGCTTTTGAATACTTTCTGGAATATCATCAGAAATAAGCATGGAGAATAGCTGCAGGCCAGTGTTTTGCCTGGAATGTACTAACTTGTTCAGGAAGAAAAAAAATGTAATTTCTACAGATTTAATAGCTTCCTCTTTCTGTTCAGATACCTACTTGGGAGCATTTATCAATATTCTAAGCCAGACCTTTATAACTTGATTCAAAATCAAAACATAAAAAACCCCAATTTTTATTTTATTTTATTTATTCAAGAACTTTGATGCAAGAAATATGATAATTCATGAAATGATTATGTACCTTATATATGCATCCTCTCTATGGGTTATAACAGAATGAGTTGTGAACAATTAATGTAAGATACTATAAGTACATGATTTTAGGAAATATCCATTTATAAAGTTGGATTATTCGTTGTTGTTTGCTTAAGACAACTTGTGATTCCAGTAAACAGTATTTGCTGTATCTCCAATCTCTAAAAAAATTGTAGACTGTATATATAAATTGTATATTCCTTGTTGAATTGCTAGAATAGATAATTTGCTAAATTTGAAAATTCATCCCAATGTTGCTTTTCCTTTTACAGGCTTTGTATGCTAGACAACATTTGGACAAAAAAGGAGGCTTTATGTTGGTATAGTCAGCATTATCAATTTATATTATCTTGATTGTTACTGTACAAATAAAATAAAGAGTAGAAAACTATTATTTTTACTGCATTAAATCTCAGCCTTCAGAAATAAGTAGTGCTACTTAATATATATATATATATATATAAAGCCTCTATGAATCCATTTTACTCTCAATAAAGTTTTTTTTTTAAATGGTGACCATAGATTTCTTGACCTACAGCATTATTTGTACCTAACTACACAAACATGTCACTCATCAGTTTATTTGGGGCAGGGAAACTAGTAGCATAATAAGCAGGTATTTTGTCTCTATGTGTGTCTTTATAAAAATTAAACTACATCGGTTGCAATTTAGTGCATACAAATTACTTTCAGGAGTAGCACTAAAAATACCGAGATAGCAAATAAATTTGTTTCCCTTTTTTCAATTAGATCCAATCCCTTTTATGAACCCAAAGCAAGTTTGGCTTTAAATGATCAAGTTACTTCGGTGCAAGAAACAGAAAGGAAGATGAAAAGAAAAGCTCCGGAACCACCAATTCTCTCACCCAAGGTAGAAAGAGAAGCAAGTGAGAACATGTCAGCTGTTCATGCAGTGAAAGAGCTTTCCTCTTCTCCTAAGGTGTGTACTACCTTGTCAGAAGTCTTTGCTAAAAGTTGAAATCTGTCTTCTTCTGTTGCACATATTGGCAACCTTCTCGGTTAATGCATATGCTTTTGACTATACATCCTCCACTTAGCTTCACTTATTTCATTCACAATGGGAAGAACCAAGATTTTGAAATCTTATGCAGTGACACAACCAAAGGCATTTCTAGACAGCAGGGCTGGTCTCCAAACCATTGCAAAGTTTTTTTTCCTCAAGCAGGCTGCAAACTAGAGTTATACAGTCAGACTTTTTTTGTGCTCAGAACAGTACTTCCCCTCTATTTTATTTATTTATTTATGTTTGCCATCAGGTCTAGGTACAAAATTCAAAACGTACTGGAACTTGTACTTTATTCAGTTACAAATCTTGAAAACAACATTAAACTCTTTGAAATTAATGGCAATATCTCAAAGAAATACAGTGAAATGCAGATTATACAGCCTAGAATTTGAAGCATGATAACTATAATTTTATGTATGCTAACCAAGGATTAAGTCCTACTGAGCAAATATTTTACTTCGAAGTAAAATTATTCTGGATTGTTCTTGTAACTTTTTTTAAAAAATTATTTGATTTTTCACAAATGAGTAGACTTTCAGAACAGGGGGAAATAATCAGTGTTCCCAGGTGTAAGAGATTACTATCATCTAAACCATATCATATTGGGGAAGTAAATTTAGTTTTAAAATATCATAATTTTAAGAAATGTTGATGCATTTATGTTAGAAAACTTGTTAAGAAACAGCAACAAAATTAGAGGTAGGTAACATACAACTTTTAGTTGCAGAATCCAAATTGTTGCATAACTTGGAATTTTGCCTAATGCCTATAGAATAACATTGGATCTGATGTGGACTTTGTCCTGAAAATGTAAAGGCTCCAATCTATGGAAAACCTTAGAATTAGCATAGGAATTATCTGAGCAGAAAGGAAAGAGACAACTTTGACAGCCCTCTCCAACTCTTTGGGGAGATTTACAAAGCATAGGCTTCCAGATGGAAAGTTTCCCTAAGAGAATTCTGCTTCAATGATGGTCATGCCACGAGAATCAAAGTCTGGATCCAACCCATTTAGTAATTCTGCCTTTATATTTTCTTTATATTTTCTTACCTTAGATAAGCTTGCTTTTCCCCCAGATAAAACCATTAAAAACCTCCAATATTTTCCTTTCATTCTAATTCAGCCTGTCCGCAGAATGATGACTCATTCTTTTTGAACAAAATGGTGTGCTTCTGTTTCTCCTGTTTTGTGAATTTGCTGGATCTTAGGTGTATTAATTAATGCTTAAAAGTTTTTTTCAAGTATATCTAGAGTGGAAGCACAAGAGCAATATATTCTATTGAACAATTGAATTCAGTTGAACAATTGCTTCTTTCCTTTCATCTATTCATCCAAAGACTGTTGCATGTGAGGAAGAAAAAAAAGGTGTTATTAATATAGAATCCCTTACTTTTAAACAATAGTAGACAAATTTTGCATGTCATTGTGACACCTAGTTCACAATGAGCAAACCTAGAGTAGATAAATGTTTGGAAATTAGTCACGTTACTAATTACTTCATTGTTCTTCAAATAACAACAAGCTTAATAGTTCTATCTTCAATTTATAACTTACCAGCTGAAGTACAAATTGCATGCAATAATATTGCAAGAAATGAATAAATAGCGTACAAGAATACCATTTTTTTCTTTAACCTAAGCTTTTCTTGGTAATCTATTGTTTGAAACTTACTTGCATGATTGTGCTTTTCATTTTAAGGCAGAAAAGGAGGGGGGGGAGGGAAACATCTTTCGCCATGGCTTCCAGACCCTTTTTAAAAACCTGTAGCTGTTTTTAAGAGCGGTGTATTTTAGATATCATCATTTCAGTTAAGAGCTGAATGGGAGTCCTTGTCACATCTATCAAACTGCTACTTAATTAGGCAGAAGAGTTGCTGATGAATCCCTGTCCCTCAAGGGCCTCAATTCTCTCAAACAAGGTAGAAAGAGTTTGATACCAGAAGCTTCCCTGGGGAGTGTTTTTTTTAATCAGTAGGACAAAATATAGAGAAAGGAGGCCTGGCAACCTGAGTGTAGAATTGCACTTTTAAAACTTGCTGTATTTGAGCACATAAGCTTAGGTTTCTTTGCAGTAGAGTTTCTGTGATAAGACAGAAGCATCTTACTTGGTTTTTGATCTAGATTAACAAACAGACCAATTTGGTCGAAAGTTCAGATAAGATGCTGACACTTAAATTCAGGATAGGAAAAAAACCGACTTGTGAAGATGTATGACAAGTTATAAATGGTGTGGGTGTCTTTTAATCTTCTTATTTAGTTGATTCAGGGTCCATAGCTACTATCCTTTACTCCAAATCTAGTTTGGCTTGAGTTTTCCAATGGAAACGGAAATGGAAGAAGGTTACCTGATCAAATCCTAAATGGGTTTTCTATGAATAAATGGAGCTAAGCAGTTGTTAATACCCAATTCTCAGCCTTTTGGCTAGATCAAGCATAGTATCAACACACCACTTTATTCCATCTTTCCCATTTCATTAAGAAAACATCTCGGTTTATTATGCATAGTCCCTTCGTGGAGAGGGAGCGGCTAACAAGTCTAATAAATAAATAAATAAAATAAATAAATTATTGTCCTGTTTAAAAATGTGGGTGGGAAAGAGACAATTTGTGAATATTATCTGGGGTATGGAAAACCTATTTAATTATTTAGTATATTTTATTTTTGATGTTGATGCTTTCCATTTACATATAGTTTCTTGCATATAATTACATATAATTTCTTATTCTTCCCTCAGTAAGGCAGTTCTGAATAGTCTTCCCTATTATTCTTACTCTCTTATGTGCAACTCTTATATTCTTGTATAGCAGCTATGAAGCTCTACAAAACATAGAAAATATATGTGAATACATTGTTTGCCGTTTCATTTTTTGAGGACTGGTCTCAATCATGTAATCACATCGGCATCTAACTACTAGGCTGGAAATATCAATTTAAAAATACAGCAACTGAATTCTTGCTCTAGTCAGCATGTTCCTCCCAGCCTAGGTTTTAGCAATTCTTTAAAAAATATAGAATTGTTTGCACAATGCCATTTCCTTTTCCTATCCCTTTCCAACCATTATCTCTGATTCATCTTCCTCCATTCTTCCTCCATCTTCCTTCCTCTATGTATTGATTTGAAGGAAGCTTTTGTTCTACAAATATTAATGTGGTATATTTCTTGATGTATGATTTTACTATATGCATGATAAAAATGGCCCTGATATCCATATAAATCACTTAGAAATGTATACAATAGAAATACATATCAATAGAAGAGAACATTTGGAGCTCATGGTTGACTCCCATAAATACATATTTTTGTACAAAGTTTATTTTATATTGTATTTTTCTATGTGACCCACTGTGAGATGTTTTTAATTTGTTGTAGATGCATAGAAAGATGTTTCCTCAGTCAAACACTTGGCATCTGAAATGGAAATGGCAAAATAAGTATTCAGAGCTATTTTCTGTGGCTTGCCATCTAATATCTACTATTCAGAAATACATACCCAATGAACCTAAGAGTTTTCTATTAAAGAAATTGAGTAGTCTTTACTTCATGAATATTGTAAAGAATACAGTAAAACCTTAAAAGCTAGTTACCAGCATTACGTTTTGTGACAATGGATTCCTTAAGCCAATGATGATACAATAAGAATCTGTGACTTTATTCAGGTGCTATAATATTCTCCATTTTTGGAACAACATGGGAAAAAGTACATCTTTTGTAATAAGTTAGCCATTTTGCAATTTGACAACAAGGTTTGGCCAAATAATTTTAATTTTCAGCAGATTCCCTTTTTTTTGTTACAATCTTTGAAATTAGGTTAAGCAGAATATTTTATTTATATGCTTAACAACCTTTTAATAGGAAAATGTGCCAATGGCTTAATATTGCAATCTATTGCAAAATTATAAATGAAATTATTACCTAACAATAATAGTGCCAGATAAATGCTTCTCATTGTTCTCAGAACATTTGATGGGATAGTACATGTAGTTTCCGATACAATTTGCATGCATTGAGCTATACATGGATTTACTATGTACCCTTTTATTACTGACATATCCCACATATTTCCCCCTAATGTGTTGTGTCTTAGATTGTTCTTCTTGGTCATCAATTTAATGTTTAATGCTACTATTCTTTAAAGGTAAGCTATTTCTTTAAATATTTTGTGAGAAAGAAATCTAATTTCTAAATGAAGTCCAGTACAGTTTTTCTATGCAATCTTTAAGGTTGCTTTATTTTCTTGGGAAAAGCAGGTCTTTATCATGTACGTTCATCAAAGTTTAATTATAATTTTTAGTAAGCAAGTTCAAAAGGAGGAATATCCTACTGATTTGTATGAGAAACAATATGTTCTACAGTATGTGCAATATATTAAAGCAAATTTGTAAGGTAATACAGCAATCAATATTATTAATAACATTTTCCATTGAGTTTTAAAAACATTCTATGAAAAAAATCTTATAAAAATTGCCTTAACAATTTATAACATCATTACTAATGCTGAACTTTTAAAAAGTATTTTTATCAAGGATATTAAATTGTAGTCAGATTATGTGATTTTGATTTAGCATAATTTAGTAAGATTTAAATTTCTTGTACAACTGAAACTATGATTCATGTTGATTCATGTTGATGTGAAATCTAACAATAGTTTTAAAAGCTCATAAAGTTATCAGGCTATCAACCTGCAAAGATGATATACTTTGATATATAAGAGAGAGATATTTCTTGCACAACTAAAACTGTAATTCATATTGATCAAAATCTAACAATAATTTTAGAAGTTCATAAATTTAATCAGATCATCAACCTGAAAATATGGTATACTTTGATATATAAGAGATAAATATATTGTACAACTGAAGCTATAATTCTTATTGATGTAAAAATTAACAATACTTTTAGAAGTTCATATGTTAATCAGATCATCAACCTAAAAATATGGTATACTTTAATATATAAGAGAGATACCAATCATCAAAGACTTGTAACTGTCTTATAATCATAACCCCAAGGTGAAAGCATCCCATTTGATTTCAACACATTTTTTTTAAAAAAATGTGGGTGGCTGAAAAGTTTTTCTTTTAAAGGAAAAAACTAATATTTTTTAAATTCAGCAAGTGTATGGCCAAATCTCAAACTGTCCATGTTTGGTTTTCCCAATTGTAATTTTTTAAATACTTTTTAAATTTTATTTCCAAAGTTAAAATGCAAATTTCAGTACAAAAGTGGGGAAATAACAACAAAGCAAAAACTAAGTAAAACAAAAAAGTGCATAAAAAGCCATACATATATATTGTCCCCCCAATTAAATACTGATAAATATATTTCAACAATAATAGTTTCACTACCCCCTTGCAAAATAGATCTACACTTTGTAAACTTCTGCTGCTTTATTTGCCCAGATAATTTGACTTAACTTCTATTTATTGTAAAAAAAAAAAACAGTTAGCAGGTAAAACCAACAACAAAATTAAACTTCAAAGGCCTCTGTTAACAATCTATTTCTATATTTTACACACAGAAAGTCCATAACGGGTTCTAATCTACCATAAATCACTGCAATGATTACCTCTGATCTGTCCAGGATCAGATATCTTCCACTGATTCTTAATAATAAAACTTTTCCTTAAAATTATAACTGGGATCTTTCCAAACAATTGCACCCCAAAATCATAGCAATCTGTTGTGAAGATCGGTACAGCATTTGTTGATCAGACGTTTTTCATGCAAGTAGAAACACAATATATCCTAATGGTTATCTTCTAATTGAATATAATAAATCTAATCCACAATCTCCATCAGTTTTCTTTAAGAAAGTCCAGTTCATCGCTATCCATATACTGCCATCTCTAAGCTGTTTAAATTCATGCCCCTTTCAGCCTTTTCCAACAAACCTGTAATTCTCAAACAAAGCTCCTCCTCCTTCAATTCTGTCAGCAATAAATTGACTTCAAATCCACCCAATTGCAAATCTAATTTAGCTGCTATTACCTGTACCTGAGTATCATCCTTAGGTTGATTCTTGTGAAATCATCAAATCTATTATCTAAATTTTCATTCAGAGCTTAGAAGTTGAAAAGCATATGTTTCCCAAAGGCTTCAAAAAAGGCTTTGATATTAAGTTTATCTGGCTCCTTTCTTTTGTGTCTCTTTTTGTGGGCATTGTAAAGAGTATACCGTGTTTCCCCGAAAATAAGAGAGGGTCTTATTTTCTTTTGACCCCTGAAAT
The DNA here is from genome assembly GCF_964273705.1 of Natrix helvetica. Lineage (NCBI taxonomy): Eukaryota > Metazoa > Chordata > Lepidosauria > Squamata > Natricidae > Natrix > Natrix helvetica. Next base: position 127,235,916 of record NC_138552.1, read on the forward strand.
AAGCACTTGGCCTTATTTTCATGGAGGCCTTAGTATTTTTGAGGTGCAGGAGGCAGCCAATGTGGTCATCTCATGGCTGCTGCTGTATTGCAGATTGTTGGGGGCAATATGCTGACTCTGTAAACTGCTTAGAGAGGACTGTAAAGCACTGTGAAGTGGTATATAAGTCTAAGTGCTATTGCTATATTAGGGCTGTGCATTCTTGAAAAGTGGTTCAGATTGCATCTACCTCTTATTGGCATTGTACCTCTCTGGTATTCATCAGAGCAGGCTTTCCTTATAGGGTATCCCTCCTTTGGAACAGCTTGCTGAGGGTTGGTTGGTTGGTTTTTACTTTTTGTAGTATTAGTATATGAAAGCTCTGTGCTGTGGTGGTTAAGATATCAGGCTAGAAACAGGAACCTGGGAATTCTTAGACACAGAAGCAATTGGATGACCTTGAATCAGTCATCCCGAAGGCAACTGGACTTTCTGTGTTATTTATCTTGAAGATGTTTCGCTTCCATCCAAGAAATATCTTCAGTTCTGACTGAATGGTGGAGAATAGAAGGATTTATTATCCTTAACCTTATCTAGTTGTTAGCACTTTGATACAGATGATTGCAAGGAAATAATATATTTATATTATATCATATCATATCATATCAATGACTGCAGGGAATATAAATCCTTCCATTCCCCATGTAAAAATATTTTTTATATTTTCTTTTAATGTAAAATTTATGAATGAGATAAAATATTTTCAGGTTTATAATGTTAGTGATTATTTAAAGTTATAACCTTATTAAAAGTAGAGTTCAAGACATCTAACAATAAAAGATTAATTAAAATTCAGACTGCAGCAATTCATACATAATTAAAAGGTCAGTTATGGATACTATACATCAATTAATATGCACCAATAAGAAAGACACAAACTACAACCAGTAAATTCAGGTTATTTCAGTTGTAAAAGCTATCTAAAAAAAGTGGCAGATGACGAAGAAAGTGAGGACCATAAACTAGACCTATTTTTAATTCTTGTTGACCAACAGAACAGTTTTTCTTACAGAAGAGGAAAGCTAATGAGGCTCATATCTGAGAGGTTGATTTTTCAAACAGCCTGTCCCCAAATCATGAAGAGCTTTACTGGTCATAACCAGCATTTTCAATGCTGACCCCAGTAGACCAATATCTATTGCAGCTTGCTGGCAAAATGTAATTTGCCACCTTTAGCATTCAGACAGGAGTAAGTTAAACCAGATGAAATGTGTATTGTCAGCTAGGCTAAGCCAATCTGTGTAATGTTTTTTTTCCATGCCAGAAGCACCGAAGTCCTTTCATGGTGAAAGGATTTGCCAGTGCCGTCACCATTGCCCAAGGGACATTCAGCTGAGGGCTCCTTTTGTGTCCCTGTGAAGTTACCCACTGAAGTGGTCCCCATTAAACTCGCGGTCACCCGCTTTCGAACTACTGAGTCTGCAGGAGCTGGAGCATGTGATAGGAGTTCACCCCACTCCATGGCTGCAATCAGTCTCAAACATGTGCCTGCCGATTGGCAGCCCAGCTTTCTAACTTGATGAGTCATCACACTCCCATCTTTGTAATTATGACCAAATTGTATTTGATTTGAACATTAATTTTATGCCAACTCTTTTAGCAAAGTTGAAGTCTAGCTTTTAAATTCTCAAAATGGTGTAGTTAGCCCGTACATCAGACTTAGAATTTGACAATATTCAGTCAGGTTCACCTGCAGATAATAATTTAGGGAAGATGTTGGGAGATGGCCACCGCAGAGAAAGTGGCAAGGATAGTTCCAGTTAGTTTTCTAACTCAGCCAACAAGTAGAAAGACAGGGTTTATTTTGCTATGATCTTGATCTGTCTGGGAAAATTACTGAGATATTTTAATCCTGATTTATTGCTCCGAGAAAAGATGCTGCAACTTTAGGCCAGAATGTCACATTAGTGTATCAGTGCTTCTAACATGAAAATGATTCTAACTCACTCGTTCCCAACATTATTTAGTAGATACATTGTAATCCTAGCATGCTCTACCTAGACGGAGCCATTCACCTAAGCTTGGATCCAGAAGAGTATTTGTAAGTTTTTATCATCTTCTGTAGCACAATCCTCCAAAGTCTATTCTTCTTCTTCCTCACTATATTCAGTGACTTTTATTTCAGTTTTTAAACAGACATTTCAAATGTATATAATAGAGACAAAACACAAACTATTATCCAATTTCTATTGCAAGCCAGAAAAATAGTAGAAACATTAAATGGAGAACTGTTAGGCTTACCCAATGGAGTAAAAAAAAATTTTTTTTTTAATTGCCTGCCAATTTGCCTGACATCAATAATTGATGGCAGATTTTAAATCTCCATGACTCATAGCAGTTAATAAAAGCTTCAGAAGAAAAAGCAGTATATTCAATACTATATTCTGTCTTTGCTATGAATGAGGATTTCATGAACTGAAGAGAAAACATGAACTTGAAGTCCTTGTTCAAATCCCAGTGGAATCTTGTTCTAGATAAAGGCGTTTCAGATTGCTATTTTTGCATTGACTGTTGCATCTTTCATACATTAAATTATAACTTAGAAGTAATTGGATTAGAAAATGGGAGTTAACATAAATAGGTCCATTAAAATGCACAGTGCTCTATAAGAATTCTTGTCTTAGTGTTTACTAGCCAGAGATTACAATTTAAGGTCTTCAAGAAGTATTTCAAATCTATTCTGCCTTTGGAACCTGCAGAAATGTCATATTAAGATCTTGTAACTCTCTTTCCTATTCTTCTTAATGACACAACCAAAACTAGAAGAAAGATAGTAAACTATAGGATGACAAGACTACAGCAGAAAATAGTGTTCTAATAAAATCAAATCATTTGAATTAGGCTGAGAATATTACTGATAGGAATTTGCTTTATTTTAAAATTATTATTGATTCGTGATCATTCTCAATATGCATTTTAAAATGTAGATTTGAATATGCAAGTGGATCTTGGAAATAGTTTTTTTTTAATGTATTTCTTACTGTCGCTTTGTTTCTTAAGCAAAGCAAGGCATGCAGAAGAAAGAGAAAAGGCATGCATATGAAACTAAGGCAGAAGAGGAAGGCCTCTTCAGGAGGGATGAGATTATTTTGTCACTGGGTTTAACATTATGAAAATATATGAGGGATTTGGGTCTCCGTGGATGGATCTGAAAGCTTTGGTCATTTGTCAAGTGTTTCGGTTGCAGTACAAGTGAAAGCAACAAAGTCATGCATACTAATAAACCTGGAGAAAATAATCATCTTACCAGGATGCAATTGCCTATGATTTTTGTGGAAGCCCTTCTCTTATCTTGAATTCTATACAAGATAGAATTCTATCTATACAAGATAGAATTCCATGCAAGAGGATGGGGGCATTGCATCTATTCACCCACAGAACAGGGTGGATGCAAAATGTGAGTATTTCCAACAGCTTTTTCTTAGCTCCCACATTCTAATATGCTACATTTGGATGATGCATTGTAGATTACAATCATTTGATGTACTAGCCTAGGATTGGGGAGCTCCAGGTCCAAGACCATTTTTTCCCACCCTAGAAGTTTACCTACAGGGTTAGTGTGGGGAAAATCTTGGAGGAGGTAAATGCTATGCAAGGCACCTTGAGTTCCTGGTGGAAGGACAGGATATAAATCTAGCAACTAAACACTATGGAAAAAAAAGGGAGCTTTGGGAGAGGGTTTTTAAAGTAATTCCTGTTAAACACTTGTACTGTCATTTCAAAACCATTTTGAGCTGCCAATAAATCATCCCATGTGAAATATTTCTCTATAGGCAAAGCAGTCAAGGGTTTCTTCACTTGCCTGAAGGCTGGGTTTGGCTTTTCTCTGCTGGCAGGGTTTGTTTGGTTTAGAATAAAATATGGATAAATATTTTTTTTTTATATTTCAGCCAAATTAATGTTAAATTAAGTTAAATAAACAAATTCTAATATTTAATTCAGCTCACTCTGAAACAACTGTTAATGTCTTTGGGAGTTGCATTAATGGTAGTAATGTTTTGTTTTATTTGTCAGGTAGTTGTCATAAGACCAATAACCCAATAACATAAGTTTATATGCATATTTATGTTTTTTTTTAAAAAAAAATCAGGAAAATAGAGGAGGAAAAATAATGCAAGATACCCCCAATATCTCAATTTCTGGTGTTATCTGTTCTCATCCACTTTTCTAAATATCTTGATCTAATAACAAATTAGCTTTTCCAAGCTGGAGCAAACCTTGTTTAATTTTATATTTAAAGGGCTTTTTAAAAGCAGGATTAATTAATTCCATCATCTGGGTTTGAGATTTTTGTGCAGCGGGAAGTAACAAGCCTGAAAATCATCCTGATCAGTATTTGAAATCCAATAGAGTTAAATTAATCTTTCAGATATCTTGCTTTTATGTGCACAAGAGCCAGCAGTTAGAAGAAGCCCACATATTCCTACTTGGGGGCAAAAGAGAAAAGCGAAAATACTGTCTTCCAAAATCAAGAAGAATCTATACTTTTTGAATGAATTTTGTTTGTGAAATGCCAAAAGAACTATGTTTCATTTTCTCCAGCAGTTCAGCCTTGAGGGGTGGAAGCCAGCATAATGGAGTCAAGGGCTCCTGAGAGAGTGCCAGCATGCTAGCTGTATGTTCTACCACAGCATCTTTTTAGCTGTGTTCACCAGTGTGCTTGCTGTCGCTCCTGCATTTGTTGAATTCAGGATGACCTTTGCATGAATAAAGTCAAATAGGATTAAGGATGGAATTTTCAACAATAGGAAAGAGCAACAGATGTAGCCAGCATTGAACGTGGGAGGATTCTTGATGCGAGGTTGCCTAAAGCAAGTGGCTGTAGAGGAGAGGGCCATACACACACACACATACGCGCGCGCGCGCACACACACACACACACACACAAATAAAATTTTATCAGGAAGTGAATAACAAATGTACAAAAATAAATCTAGTCTAAAAGATAATCAGGTACACCTAGATACCACTTACAACTAGATCTACGTAATGTATATTCAGTTCCTTTTGTTAATCATGCTTGTAGTTTTTTTTTTCATTTTTATTTTATATGTTGTTTTAGATGTACAAATTTCCCACGGGCTTTTTTAAAGCAATTTTTATTTCAGTCTTTTTTTTTTTTTGAGAAATCAGACATAATTTAATGAGCATGCCTCATTAAAAAAAAGAGAGAAGTGAACAGATTTGCTTCACAAATTTCAGTGAAGAATAATTAAGAATGTTATTAGATTTGTTTTGGTAGCCACTTTAAGTTAAAGCATAAATTAGTTTAGTTTAACTTTGGAATTATTTATAAATGTGACATATAGTAAATAGTAAGAGCATTCTAACTGAATAGTCTGTCAGGAGGTGGGAGTGTTTAACAATTTAACCAAACAATTACTGTTCTGTAGGGAGAACGAGGCAGACAGGAACTGAGGCAAGGCAGGTCGAAGCTAACACAACCTTTATTAACAGTATAACATGGCAAAATGTAAGGCAAACCTCAACCCAGCAAACAGTAGCATTTGACAGCTGACAGCTCTTTTTATACTAGAGCTGTCAGACGCTGAACCAATAGAATGGCTGCATTCTCCGCGCCTCAACCAATCAGGGGTCGGCAATGATAGTCAATGGTGTCATAGCCTCGAGGACTTAACACCCCTCTCCTCCCAGTTAGCACATGCGTGGTCAGCCAAATATGCTGGCCGGCATCGGCTCCGCCCAGATCGCCTTAGTTTAGGAGCGGTGGCCAAAGGAGGAGCCGCTGGTGGAGAGTCCTATGGAACATCAGGAGACTGCGTAGCTGAGTCGGCGGGAAACCTGACCGCCACGGGACTGACCGGATTCTCAGGTAAGCCTGGTGACAAGAACGCATCGGTGGGGGGTGTTGCGTGCGGCTCTGTCTGCGCTGGAGCAGCCTCTGTCGATATTAGTTCCCCGGGGCAGGATTGGGCCTGCACCGGGTGTTGGTCTGCTGCGCTGGTGTTCGCCGTCTGAACTGGTTGATGTGTCGGCGCCACATTTGCACGTCACTGAGCTGGACCTTATAAGAGTAGGGTCCAGTTAGTTGCGTGATTTGTCTGGGAAGCCACCTTGGTTTGGCCCCATAGTTTTGGGCGTAGACTGGGTTGTAAGTAAGTAAGTAAGCTCCCCGTTAGGAGAGCGAGTGTGCAGAGAAGCGTAATGAGAGTGGTATGCAAGAACACGCACAAACCAGCATACAGGGACACTGAATAGTATAAAATATAGTAGTTTACTATGTGGAAATATAGAGGTATTCAGAGTCCAATTTACAGTCCAAGCCATACATGGTTCAGTCAGTCAGTTATCAATATTCTCAGTTTAACACACAAAGTAGCTAACAGTAACAAGACTCAGTAACTCACGATACAGTATCCGATCAGCGTCTAACAAACAGAGAGCTAACAGTCATTCTGGCTCCCTCTTATGGCTGCTTGAGGTAACAGCAACCAATTACATCTCTCTAGCATTTAAAGTAATAGATACATTTGTTACAATCATAGCTTATATACATTGCCAAGCCAAGACTAGGGTTACATCCCTAACATTCTCCCCTCTTGGGTTGTCAATGTATTTACACACAACTTCACATTCTCAATCCATAATCATCACAACAATGTTTATGTTTTACCATACCTTGAGCTTTGGTAAAATGATCAGCAATGTTTTCTTCAGACATACAATACTCTAGTGTAATCATTTTACTACTAACACTTTGCCGTACATTTGAATATCTTAAGTCAGTATGTTTTGTCCCTGTCTTTACAGCGAGATTTGATGCCATCTGGATCGCTGCTTGGTTGTCTTCAATTACAACAATAGGCTCCCGTACATTAATTCCCATATCCATTAGGAGTTGCTTGTAACAAATTAAATCGGTACATAACAGACAGACATGAAAATTCAGCCTCCATTGTTGATAAACTTAAATGTTTTTGATGAATAAGACCGCCATCCAATTAATGCTTTTCCTAAGAATATCGCGATACCTGATATAGATTTACGTGTAGACACGTCAGTTACAAAACTTGCATCAGCATATGCAGTCAATTTCAGTTCATCCTTAGGCTCTAAATATAAGGCATAGTGTATTGTCTGTTTAAGATATCTCAATACACATTTAGCAGCTTGCCAGTGCCTTTCAGTAGGTTCAGCATTAAACCTGGCCAATTGATTAACACTATATGCAATATCTGGCCTAGACCAATTGCTAAGATAAGATAAACTACCAATTAGGGATTGATAAATACCCTTATCAAAACTGGGCTTTTTATATCATCATGGCTAAATTCTTGACTCATCGGAGTTTTAGCCGGGTTACATAGTTCCATTTTGAAATTCCTGAGTAACTGATTGATCTTCTCAATTTGTGATATTTTATATCCTCCCCTAGTCTTTAAACCAAGATATTTCTTTTTTTCACCAAGGTGTTTTATTTTAAACTGCTTTTATAATAGTGTAATAATCTCAATAGCCTTTTGCTCTGTTTTAGTAATCAATGCTATATCATCTATAAACAATAGCAATAATGAAATCATACCATCACTTTCTTGCTTAAATAAACAAGGATCAGCTATTCCAGCTTTAAACCCTATCCTTGCTAATTCCTTCACTATGCATTGATTCCATTCGTAGCCTGACTGTTTTAAACAATACAATACAATACAATACAATACAATACAATACAATACAATACAATACAATAGTAGAGTTGGAAGGGACCTTGGAGGTCTTCTAGTCCAACCCCCTGCCTAGGCAGGAAACCCTACACCGTTTCAGACAGATGGCTATCCAACATCTTCTTAAAGACTTCCAGTGTTGGGGCATTCACAACTTCTGGAGGCAAGCTGTTCCACTGATTAATTGTTCTAACTGTCAGGAAGTTTCCCCTCAGTTCTAAGTTGCTTCTCTCCTTGATTAGTTTCCACCCATTGCTTCTTGTTCTACCCTCAGACTCTTTTTTAACTTCCAACAATCAGTGTTGCTCTCAGTGTTTAACCCTTCAGGTTTCTTTAAATATATAGTGCGTTGCAACGGTGCATGGAGATATGCTGTCTCAACATCTAAATGATTCACTACATATCCTTGCTTAGCTGCCGCCCAAACTAATGATGCACATAATGTTGTAGCCTTTAAACTAGGTGCAAATACTTCATCATAGTCATTTGCTGACTGGTTGAAACCTTGTGCTACTAATCTGGCTTTATGGGTAACAGTCCCATCTACACTTGTTTTAATCTTGTAAATCCATTTACATCCTATTACATTTTTACCTGGTGGTAACCTCACATTCTCATATACCTCCAAATCTTGTAAAGATTTCAGTTCCCTATTCATTGCTGCTTTCCAAACTATTTGCTCCTCTTTAGAATACGTTGATAGTTCATGATACGTAGCAGGAACTTTATCTACTTGACACTCTATACTAGCTTGATATCTGTCAGGTGGTCGAGCACTTAACAATTACAAATACTTTATTGATTTAAAGTATTTTGCTTCAACTCTCCCAAAGATTAAAATATAAAAAGCAGTATGAAAGCAACATCTCAAAATGAAATGCAGTATCATGCAGTTTAAAGTCTCTTCACTAGAATAGGCTATGCTTTGTTGTGAAGATTTTTGTCCAATGCCTGATTTACACAGAGAGAGGGAGGGAGGGAGAGAGAGAGAGAGAGATGGACAGAGAGAGGGGGAGAGAGCGAGAGAGAGCTTAGTAGTTAGCACACCCTATGAAAAGGGTGACCAAGGTTCAAATCTCATCTGATACTTATCTTACCAGTAGGGATCCCACTGTGTACTGTTGTTCTACTGTTGTAGAGTTGGCAGGGACTTTGGAGATCTTCTGGTCCAACCGATTATTCATACAGGAGACCATACCATTCCAGACAAGTGGCTATCCAGCCTCTTCTTAAAAGCCTCCAGTGATGGAGCACCCACAACTTCTGAAAGCAAGTCATTCCACTGGTTAATTGTTCTCATTGTTAGGAAATTTCTCCTTCGTTCTAGGTTGCTTCTTTCCTTGATTATTTTCCATCCATTGTTTCTTGTCTTGCACTCTGGTACTTTGGAAAATAGGTTGATTCCCACTTCTTTGTGGCAGCCCCTCAAATATTGGAACACTGCTTAGTCAAGAAGATGCTGCTCTCACAACTTGAGACAGACCAACTACATACTACATTCCAGTCTCAAGAAGACCTAGAAGAACAATTGGATGTACAACCAACCTCTGAAGCTGGAATGTCATACCACCTTCCCCATTACAGAGTACAGATGCTGATATGAGACATAAGATCATGGATGTACCAGCTACAATCAACCCTTGATACCATTTATCAAGACTCATTGGACAAATACCATCAGATAGTGTGCTACAAAATGCGAATTGAGCCATCCTGACAATCCCTACTACGATAATAACTCAAAAGAATGAACTGGTACTGAACAACAGTACACACACACACACACACACACACACACATGGGGTTAGAGGCTAAAACCAAGGCAACTCAGAGAGAGATTAGTCAGATGGTGGAATTACAGAAGGGTGTGAAGATTATGGATATGACTCAGCTACTGAAAAAATGCAAGGACCTGACTCCATCTCAAACCTCAGAGATTGCTAATCAAAGGCTCACAGCATTGGTACCAGTCTAAGGGGATACAATAGAGAAGCAGAGGCCAAAAAAATAAATAGCCTGTTCTCCAAATACTCATTCAGGATATACTCCCAACTGCAGTGCAACAACACAGTAATAACAATTACCAACAACAGAAACAGAACAGCACTGGAAGAAGAAGGAGATGTCAATTACACCAGTGCAAAGTGGCTGCAAGACCTGAGAGCAGGTCACAGCAATCTCCAAGAGTCAGAACTAGTCACCATCAAAGTAGCAGACATTTAATAGTGGATCAAGAATGTGAATAACTGGACAGGATCTGGCCTGGACATAATCTACACTTACTGGCTAAATAAACTATGTTCATGAATGCCTAGCAGCAGAGATGAACTGGCTGTTAGCAGCAAGCTTCCACCCAAACTAGGTAACAAATGAAATGACAGTATGATCATGATCAATCCTCACAAGCGAACAGCACTGTCCAACTACCAGCCAATAACCTGTCTCCCTACAACATGGAATGTCCTATCAGAAATTTTTATGGGCCAGATCACGATCATAACACAAAATTGCATTGGGAACAACAGCAAAAGCTCAGAACACCAGTTGCTCATAGATAGACCAGTCACCCAAAACTCAAGGTTTAGAAAGACCAATCTGACCACAACCTGAATTGACTATGGGGAAGTCTACAAATCAGTGCCAGATACATTGATCTGTAAATGTATAGCATTATACAAAGTCAACAGGCCACTAAGAATCTTCTTCATGAACTCAATGAATTGTGGAAGATACCAGAAATCAACTCAAGACAGCTCACACAAGCAGCCATCAAGTATGGCACACACCAAAGTGTGATGCATTGTCCCTGCTGCTCTTCTGCATAGGCTTGAACACCTTCAGTCAGATAATCACAAGGATTAGGTTAGGATTAGGATTAGGGTTAATCACAAGGCCTGGAATGGATACAAATTCAAGGGTGGAACTGCCACCTTCTCTACATGGATGACATCACACATGCTAAAAGTGAAAAAGACATCAACATGCTGATCCCTCACACAGATCTACAGGACATTGGGATGTCATTCAGACTGGAGAAGTGTAGCCAAATGGTAGTCAAGAGAGGGAAAGCAATTAAAACTGATGTGGTGGAATTGCCATATAGAAGACATCCAGACCAGTTACAAGTATATTAGTATCCCACAGTCACATGAGAACGACATGTAGAGGCAAGGAAGATGGCAGTATTCAAGTATAAGATAGAACCTGATGAGCTAGCTGAATGAGAAGAAGACTTTCCACACCATCAACATATATGCCCTGCCAGTCATCAGATAACCTGCTGGCATTGTGAGCTGGCCAAACAGGATATGGAATCTTCCAATGTGAAACCTGAAAGCTCTTCAAAATACATGGGTTTCCATCCCAAGCCCAGAGACTTTACTAGACAGAAAGATGGTGGGTGGGGTCTGGTGAGTGTTATAGCCACCGATCTGGATCAAAGATCATATATGAGAGCATCCAAGAGAACATCAGTAAGATGGCACACAAAGATGAGTTGCTGGGAGAATGCCTGAGGTGGCAGAAGACAAGGGAGGAAGATCAAGTAGAGGAACAGCCATGGCAAAACAAGACCTTGCATGGGATGTATCATTGACAGCTGAAGTGGCAGACATTGTGAAATCCTACGAGTGACTGGAAAGGACCGGATTAAAAGACAGCATTGAGGCACTGAGAGAAGCACAAAAACAAGCACTAAGCACTAGAACTATAAAAGCAGGACTCTATCACACTAGACAGGACCTGAGGTACAGATTATGCAGATAGGCTTCAGAGACAGTCCAACACTAGTGGCAGGGTGTCAGAGGCATTCAGGAGCAATGTACATTGAATAATACTACCAAGTGTTGGGAAGAAGGAGTATGAGAAACTGGAGGAGTGCCAGAACCTGAAAGAGAAGATGTTGAAAGTGAAGGTCAAAGTGTTCCCAGTGGTGGTAAAACACTTGGGAGTGTGACTAAAACTCCCTAAGCTGGAAGAGTGGCTCCAACAGATCCCAAGAACAACATCAGAACTCACTGTCCAGAAGAATGTGTTGCTGGGAACAACTAAAATCCTCCACAGAGCTCTCAAATTCCCACAGAACCAGAGACTGAAGATGGTGAATGCTGCCCATAGGAATGAGAAGGGAAATTTTTTATGTAAAGTCTAACTTGATGTGTCACATACTATTTTCCCATTAGAAAAGAATTCATAATAAAAGCAGAGGCATTCTATATATTTTATAATCTTAATTTTCTGCTTAGCTTCAATCAGTAGAAATATAATTCCTTTTTGATTTAAAGACACTACCCAATGCAGAATTGACAAATCATTGACCCTATTAATGAAATGGAATCTCTTTGTCCTGATCAGGACAAAAGAAAAAAATCTTCAGGTTATTTTAAAATTACATATTTTATATCCAATTTTAGGAGCAAATTGCAATTCCTAAGACAGTAAATCCAGTTTCTTTATATAACATTTAAGTATTATTTTAATTGTTTCATTGTCTCCACTTTAATAATAATTTCACTTAAAAATTCTGGTTCTAGTTGCTATCATAAAAAAATGTTTTAAAATTGCACATATTTGTATATCCTGCTCAGGCTACTGCACCCAAAACGCTCTTTCAACTTGGCCAGAAATCAATTGTTATAGGATTTAAACTCCAAAATATCTGAAGGTTGTCTGCTTTGTGAAAGAAGTATTGTAGTTTGATAAAAAGTTTATTTAGTAAAAGTGCATCAGTGTTGTTCAATTTATAGACAATCTTTCTGAGAAGATTGACTGTGGAGTCCTATGCACATCTACTCAGAAATAAGTCTCATTGAATTCCCCAGTGAGTGTTCCTTCAGTAAACAATGGCACTGAATTTCTGGCACTGATTTCTAAAATCCTGCTGAACAGGTTTTCCTTAAGCTGATAATGAGCTCAACAGGTGTCAGTGCCCACATGGAAAGGACTCTCTTGTTTCTTTAGAGAGCAGTAAGCTTTGTGTACACAAAGAGATGCGTGTGCAAAGATTCCTGAATCTACTGGTTGTTGACACCCAGAACTCCCTTGCAAAACCACATGATCTAACCTGGTAATTTTATACCGTGTGCCAACCTTACCTTCTGAAAGCAGCCATTTGAGTGACTGATATATATGAAAGCAACAACACTAGCAGAAAAGTTTAGAGAACATTGACTGGATTGCATGCTTTGTGCAGTGATAGGTGGATTCTGGAATGCTCCTTTGCTGCATATTAAAAATACAAAGTCATCATTTTGGTTTTATAATATATAGTAAAGCTTTTACATCATTATGAGGTGATGTGAGCTAACACCCACAACATTGCATGCTTAGACTTGGATGGTAATTATGGCTTGATAATATAAACCATTTCACCCACTTTTAACCACTGTGTAATAACTAGCAAAGCCACTATATGTCATTAAAGTATAGCCGTTTGATTTATGTTTCTTTTTAAAACCAGACTATTGTCGTAGTTTTAAAGAACATTAAAGTTAACTTGTTAAATGGCACAACCTTACTGTTTCTAAAACCTCCAAATCATGAATTGCTATAATACCATAAACATATGGTGAAGATTTTTTTTTCTGGTTCTTTCCCCCCCCAGTTCTTCCCTTTTTTGAGTAATAATGCCCATAACATTCTGAGGAGCAGGTTATTATGTATTTATAGAGAACTAAATGCTGTTTCCTGCTTCTTAAATTTTATATAGAAGATAATTATGCTGAAATCAGTGAGTCTGGGTTCTGTTACGTCATGTTTTGTATCTTAATGTTTGTGGTTTCTGGAAGCCTAAGAAAAAGTCGCATGACATCAAGGACTTCTTCAAGATGTATTTTAGTTTATAAATGTAATTCTCCTTTTTATGGGAGAAAGTCTTTCAAACCACACCACAAACAAAATCAAACCACGCCACAAACAAAATCAAAATGTATAGCTTCCAGACAATGAGTTGCAAATCTCTTCCATTTGGCAGAGCAACATAGGCATGAGCTTAACTATTTGTCCACTAGACTATAGTAATTGTTTTTCAGAATCTAAACTGAAAAAATAGCACCCATCTATCTTTTCCGTAGCCCTCTAATTATAGCCTCCTTCTGTACCCTTGAGAGAGTGAGACAAACAGTTTGGGCCAGAATAGCACCAGAAATAAAAGCTTGTGGGGGAAAAGCCAGCAGATGGGTTAGCATGAATTTAAGGTATACCTGTACAAAAATAATTCTAGCGGTAGCCTCCTACATACAATTTAACCCTCCAGGATTACCTGGTCACCTTTGGGTTGTTTTTCAGATTGGCCTGCAGGATAGAAATCGCTTTTTCTGACATTTCTGTGGAAGTGGCTGAGAGGATTACTTGTTCTTTAATTTACCTAATTAGGCTACTGCTGACGTGCTCAGCATTGATGAGAAAAGAGGTTGATGGCATTGAAGTGGTGTGGGAGGCTTGCCCTGATCAGCCTCCTACAGCTTTCAAATGTGAAGAGATCTGGGACAAGGACACTCCTGAGCCCCAATGGTTTCATTTTACATAGGTAAACATAATAGAATAGTTATAGCCCCTCCACCAAAAGCATCACTGGTGACTGTGGTCCAATTGGTGGCTAGGTTTGCATACCTTGATTGTTTTCCCAATGGTTCAGATATCTCCTGGTCATGAATGGTTTTTTTCCCCCAAATCAAAGAGGATAAGTACATTTTAATTTATTTTTATTACAGCACTTATATCAAACTGGTGTCAAAATGGATTTCTTCGAGGGCCAGATCAGCATTGTAGTTCTCTTCCATGGGCTGGCAGTGGGGGGAGCACCGGGGGGGGGGAGATGCGACGGATACCCCCTGCAGCACCCTGCCAGCCAAAACGGGGTGCAGGGATGCTACATGCTGCCCCCTCTTGCCCATTTTCAGCCTGAATGGACTCCCACGGCACTTTACTGGCCAAATTGGGGCATGTGGAGGCCGAGCGCGGGACCCCCGTGCCTCCAGCAGCACTCTGCTGCACAAAAATGGCCTGTATGGAGGCTTCCCGAGGCCCCTGCACTGTCTGTTTTTGGCCTCCCCGGTCTCCAGCAGCACTTTGCTGGCCAAAAATATTTTGTGCTGCAGGAGGTCGTCTAGGCTGAAAATAGGCTGCAGGGCTGCACACGGCCCATTTTGTCCATTAGAGGCATTGCGGGCTGGTCCATTGATATTTCCAGGCTGGCCCCATGGACTGGATTTGAACACCCTGTGTTCTGGATCCAACCCGCGGGCCTTGAGTTTGACACCCATGATTTATATCCTGCCTTTTCTGCTGGCATAAGTAGTCAAGTGGTATGCAACAATCAAATCAAATGTAAAATATAAAAGCAAAATAACACAAGCACAAAGTGAGCATAATTAGAAATAAAAAAGTCAGCAACGGAGATATGTTTGTGAAAGTGTGGGAACCCCAGGATTTTCTTGGGGAGAACCCATGAGCCCCACATGATGAAGCCCTCTCCTTCCTGTGACATTGCTAAATGACTGACAGTAGGGATATCTTTTAGAAGGTCTTTCTTGCTGACCCAGTTTGGTTGATAGAGGAAAGGTGATCCTGCAGATTCAGACCAACACCTTAAAAAGAAACCTTGAAAGTGCAGAACTCAATCCCTGAATATTGCGTGATAAGCAGCCTCCTATCATGTTTTATACCAACTGCAATTTCCAAGTACTTTCCAAGTCTTTTCCCTAGCTATCCATTTGCAGTCTACACCATCCTCCTGAAAAATTGCTATGTTGTCTGCTGCATGGATCCAGGGCTTATCTCAGACACCCATATGGTATACTACTGCCTACCCAAACCCTTGCTGATCTCCTGACATTTTATTACTTTATTTTGTTATTTATACAATTAATTGCCCTCGTTTCATTGTAACTGTAATCCTAAAATAGACTACAAAATAAGGTTAAGAATAAAGTATGGCAATTGTACAACCTATTCAAAGATTGAAATCACAAAAACTAACACAGCAACAAGAGGCACAGGCAATTAAAAGTTTTAAGCTAGTTGTAAAAATGTAGGAGGATTTTGCCTAAACCACAACTGAACAGGGAGGAATTCCAGAGTCAGTACATTAAAGTGCCTTCTATTGAATTACTGTTCTCAGGAATAGCAGATTCCCAGCCATCACTGCATGTCAAGAAAATTGACCTTAAAAATCTTAATGAATGGGATGGATATATGGGAGAAGACATTCAGATGTCCAGGTCCTAAGCGTCATGAATTTGACTCAGTAACAAATTGATAACTGGTTTAGTTCCTTCAGGCAGTTTTTATATATTTAGAGTAGTTAGTATTTTCAGTACTAACTGAGGCATTATTTACTTCTCCATCTTTAAAACCACAAAAGTAACAAGGAATGGTTGTGACAGTTGAAATAGATAGTGCTGAAAAATATAATTGGATTCCATGGAAACCACTTGATGCATTAGTAAAAGCACAATAATGTTTCTACATTACAATCTTGAAATCTTGACAGGCATTGTTCATAACCAGACAGTCTTACATGATTTTGCAGATGTTCTCCAAATATAATAGCAAAATTAAACATAATGAAAATGTATCAAAATCTTAGCAATGTTTCAGCAAACTTCCTGAAAGATTGCATACGTTGTCACCTGAAGATCTTCAGAGGGTAATCCCATAAAATTGTGTGGGGGGTGTGTGTGTGTTGTGTTCCTAGTAATGTTTATTAATTTTGAGTTATAATGAGGGGAAAAATACTGCATAATTCTGTGGACAAAAAAATGTAAATATCAAATTCTTTTTTCAGCGTTATATAAATATTAAGTAAGAACACAAACTGAATTAAATAACAGCAGAACTAATCCTGTTTCAGTAGATTACATATGGCTGATTTTGTCTTGGCTTGGAAGCTAAACAGGGTCATATTTGGTTAATGTTTGGATGGGTAATTATCAGAGAATCCTAGAACTGTGGTCTAGAAAATAGTGCAAACAATCTCCATTCTCTTGCTAAGAAAACTGCATGGATATATCCATGAAGTCAACATGACAAGCTCAATTTGAAAGAGATTTTACTTTATAAGTAATTTAAACATAAAATGATTTTTTTTAAAGAAAGGAAAGGGGAGATGACTACAGAGCACTGAAGAAATTATTCCGATATCCTCTTTGCTTCTCCCATGTTGGAAAGGTGTGTTTTGATGCATTGATAAATTCCAAACACTGGAAATATTTACCAGAGACATTACACATATGCTTCCCAGCTGTAATCTTTTAAAAGTTCTGTAGACAAGCTTACATATTTCAAAGTAAAGTATATTAATGGTAGAACAAACCCAAATTATGTAACTTAATGTTCTGAACTTCCGATCACAGGCAATCTTCACTAGCCTTTACTGCACATCCTTTGAGGGATCCTGTAAAAATGAAACCATAATGTTCTGTTGTGTTGATTGCATTTTAAAAGACAGCAATTTTTTTAAAAAAACTTTCCACTGATTTGCAAAAGGTCATGTATGCTTATTATTCTAAAGCTTGCATAAATCAATTAATTAATAGATTAATAAATATGTTAAATAATTCATAATCTCAATTTTATCTAGGACTCTGAATTTTTCTTAAACCATGAATAAATACCATGCTTCAGGGGCAGGAAAAACACAGAATAAGTTGAACAAACAGCTATGAAATGTGTTATCTGATATATCGTTTGTTTTTAAATTCTATGCATGTTTTAAAGCTGCTTTAAGTTTATCAAACTTTTCTAAGTTAATTACACTGTGGAAGACCCTGCTGCTCTTAAATCAGAATTATCCGATAATATTGTAACCCTTTTATATGTAAAGAGAGCTAAACTGTAGAATGCTTTATGCATATATTGTTGTATTTTTCGTATATGTCTTGCAGCAATAAGTACAGGTATTTAAACTGATGCTATGTCAGGGATTTTATTTGTTTATTGATTTGATTTCTATACCTGCCGTCTCAGTCAATGACTCTGAACAGCTTATAATTCAAATAATAAAAACACTAAAAATATTTTAAAACAATAAAACCACTAAAGCAGTAAAAACATGCACATAAACCAACTATAAATAAGAATTCTCAAGTTTTATCCCCCAACAAGTTGAATTCTGTAGTTATTATTTTTACCCATAATTGATCTTAAAATAAACAATAAATGATAACGTTAAAAGCAAAGAAAACTAAAACTAGCTTTTCCACAGGCTACTGCAGTTTATAAAGTGAGATTCTACAAGATGGCTCTGCCAAAGAAAAATGTTTACAAGCTAATACATTTATTTAAATAATGTGGAAATGAAAAAAACATTTAAAACATCTATCCTGCTTCACTTCACTTTCCTACCCTAGCAAGTATTCAGGACAGCTATATAACTCATCTTCAGAGTTCAATTCACATTAATCACATTTATCTTGCCTTGGATTCTCAAATTAAATCCTTAGAACTTGTTATATGTGAGATAAAATTGGAAATTGCCCCATTTCAAACAAAATGGTATGGATTTTGGCTACTTCAAGTTAAGGCTACTCCCAAGTTAAGCATCAAAAGTTTGCTAGTCCCAAGTAAAGTCTGCGAGCTGGATGCAATGTTCAGAACAATTTATTATAATCTACAGATCAGATTGTTATAATTTTAGCATTCACATTAATCAAGGAAGTTGGTCTATACTTGGCATATAACATAGGAAAGTCATCTGCCTTGGAAGAAGTATAATAAAAATCACATTAAAAACTGAAGATAAGAACCATTAGGAAAAGCTTGATCATATATGACTAATAAAATAGATCCTGGGAGAGGGGATAGTTTAATTTTAATGCTAGTTAACTGCAAATCCATTACCACCAAGAGCCTTTCGAAGACTCGTAGAATTAAGAGCCATGGTAGCACAGTGGTTAGAATACAATACAATACAATAGTAGAGTTGGAAGGGACCTTGGAGGTCTTCTAGTCCAACCCCCTGCCTAGGCAGGAAACCCTATACCGTTTCAGACAAATAGCTATCCAACATCTTCTTAAAGACTTCCAGTGTTGGGGCATTCACAACTTCTGGAGGCAAGCTGTTCCACTGATTAATTGTTCTCACTGTCAGGAAATTTCTCCTCAGTTCTAAGTTGCTTCTCTCCTTGATTAGTTTCCACCCATTGCTTCTTGTTCTACCCTCAGGTGCTTTGGAGAATAGTTTGACTCCCTCTTCTTTGTGGCAACCTCTGAGATATTGGAACAATGCTATCATGTCTCCCCTAGTCCTTCTTTCTCTTAAGCTAAACATACCCAGTTCCTGCAACCATTCTTCATATGTTTTAGTCTCCAGTCTCCTAATCATCTTTGTTGCTCTTCTCTGCACTCTTTCTAGAGTCTTCACATCTTTTTTACATCGTGGCGACCAGAACTGAATGCAGTATTCCAAGTGTGGCCTTACCAAGGCATTATAAAGTGGTATTAACACTTCACGTGATCTTGATTCTATCCCTCTGTTGATGCAGCCTAGAACTGTGTTGGCTTTTTTGGCAGCTGCTGCACACTGCTGGCTCATATTTAAATGGTTGTCCACTAGGACTCCAAGATCCCTTTCACAGTTACTACTACTGAGCAAGGTATCACCTATACTGTACCTGTGCATTCCATTTTTGTTGCCTAAATGTAGAACCTTACTCTTTTCACCATTGAATTTCATTTTATTAGATAGTGCCCAATGTTCAAGTTTGTCAAGATCCTTCTGTATCTTAAGCCTATCTTCTGGAGTGTTGGCTATTCCTGCCAGCTTGGTATCATCTGCAAATTTGATGAGTTCCCCATTTATTCCCTCATCCAAATCATTGATGAAGATGTTGAAGAGTACTGGGCCTAAAACAGAGCCTTGGGGTACTCCACTGCATACTTCCCTCCGTGTAGATGCAGTTCCATCGAGGACTACACGTTGAGTGCGGTTGGTCAGCCAGTTACGAATCCATCTGGTGGTGATGCTGTCTAACCCACATTCTTCTACTTTATCTAGTAGTAGGTTATGGTCTACCTTATCAAAAGCCTTACTGAAGTCCAAGTAAACTATATCAACGGCATTCCTCTGGTCCACTAATTTTGTCACATTATCAAAGAATGCAATAAGATTACAGTATTGCATTCTAACCTGCTGACTGCCAGCAGTTAAAGGTTGACTCAGCCTTCTATCCTTCTGAGGTCGGGTAAAATGAGGACTTAGATTGTTGTGGTGAATATGCTGACACTGTAAACCATTTAGAGAGGGTTGTAAAGCACTACAAAGCGGTATATAAGTCTAAGTGCTAATGCTAAGTGCTATTACTTATAACCATTTTTTCTCGAAGAGAAAATAAAAGAGGCTACTCATGTGATTCACATTACTAACATACTGTCTGTCTTTGTAGTTATAAAAATTGAGATTAGCTCATCAGAATTTTTTAAAATCTTGCTTAATTGATATTTCTTGCAGCATCTAATGATATCACAAATAAATAAACTTTCAATTAGATGTCTCTTCCCTTCATGTCAGGCATTTAATAAAACACCGTTGACTAAATAAAGTTAATTTGCACTTCAACACTTGGGTTCCTGGGCACACCATGGAGGGGCTGCAGGCACCCATGGGTTCTGCCTTGCCAGCCTTTGCTCTAGGGCACCCTTTGATTTTGCACCTGTTTCTACAGAGAAGTGCAGCCTCAGCCAAAAGCAGACACCCTCCCTCATTCCTGGAGAAAGGAACCACCCGAACACACTGCCTCTGTCTTTTGTGATTCAGCTTATTGGCTCTGTTCAGCCTCTCATTACATCCAGGCATTGAGCATCACAGCAGGCTAGGGAGGAGGTTGAACTTGTGAGCACCCCACTCGTTTGCACGTTCTGGAATCGCTAGCACAAAAGGGACGACAGCTATAATGAAACACCTCCTAAATCCAGATAGCAGCATTATTATTCTGAAATAGGCCCCAATGAGTTAATATTCCACTTCAGGTTGCACTGCTTTAGTTCCTTGTTCCCACTTACAGGTGGAGTTGTAATTGTCAGCTTTGACAAACATATAAAGATATATAAATGTTTATCAATTTGTTTAGGATTGCTAGACACTCAATGAATTCCACAGATTTTATTTGATTTTTGTAAAAGAAAGGGCTACTTCAGTAGTATCAAGTCATTTGTATTGAATAGCTATAGATTAAAATGGAAAGTTTTGTTAGAATAGGCAAGAGTTTCCAGGAATTAGATAACTTGTAAATTATCTTGCAATAATATTTTGCTTTGCATACAGTTGGACATTTAGACTAGTTTTTGTTTTTATTTTTTATGATTATCCTTTTAACATTATTTGGAAAGGGTTGTTGTTGTTTTCTATCTAGTGAGTAAATAGAATCTTAAGGGTTTTTAATTAAATTTTGTTGAGTTGCAAATAATTATAAATAAATTAAATGAAAATCTCTTTAGGTTTACATTGCTGTGACTAGTTTTTGGTACCATGCTAATGACTCCTAAACCTTTTAGCACTGGAATCAAGCCATTTAAAATGAAATATATAAACACTATGGTGCCTCATTAGTGCAATGTCTTAGATCTATTCTAGTAATAGATTAATAAATAAAGCAAGCAAACCTTTCATATGCAATGGAAGAAAACCTTTCATTTCCATGATCATATCTCATCTATCACAAACCATCCAAGATTTTCATTGACAAAACAGTAAATATATCAGTTAAGAAAAAAAAAGGCTGTACAGGTAATAAAAAGTCTATCCTTTGTGGCTGGTTCTTCTCACAAAAATCTTCCTGATTTTTGTACTGCACTTTTCTGGACTCAATACATATAAATTCATTAATAAATAGTGTATGTATAAAAGTCTATACATAGTTAACTCTCACTCTTGTCATGTCATGAATCCATAGAAATCAGACTGAATCATTTCCACTTTAAATCAATTTAAGAGTATATTCTTGCATTCTGATATTATTCAACCCAAAATAATGGTTTAGCATTTGAAAATTAAACACCATAATTTGTCTTAAATCAGCAAATGTTCCCATAATTCCCAAAATTTAGGATTAGTTTACACATAGAAACATTTATATAGCATTAAAACACAATTGCTATACCATTATAGCAGGGGTGGGTTCCGGCAGTCATTATTGCCGGTTCGCGTGCATGCGCAGTGCAAGATGGCGGTGCCATAGGCCACCTGTAACCAGCTCTAAATATACAATAAAAAGGCAATCAATGTTGTTCATCTCTGATAATATAATGCTAATGACATGCAATGAAAAATTGCTATGTATATGTTCAGTTAAATGTATGTCTATAATGCAGTGGTGGGTTTCTACTGGTTCAGACTGGTTCAGCCGAACCAGTAGTGGTTTGACGACCTGGGTCGCTGGAACCAGAAGCAACCCAGGCATGCCACCGCCCAGGGAACTGGTTGGGGGGCGTGGCATGCCTGGGTTGCTGCTGGTTCCAGCGACCCAGGTCGTCAAACCACTACCGGTTCGGCTGAACCGGTCTGAACCAGTAGAAACCCACCACTGCATTACAGACATACATTTAACTGAATATATACATAGCAATTTTTCATTGCATGTCATTAGCATTGTATTATCAGAGATGAACAACATTGATTGCCTTTTTATTTTATATTTAGAGCTGGTAACAGATTTGCCTGCAAAATTAGCAGTGCATACCTTATAGATATACATTTGAGTTCAATATTATATTTGTGTCAAAATCTCATCATATTTCTTAATATTAAAATTCCCTGGGAATTTTCTCCATTCTTTGCATAAGACAGGGCTGTAGTTAATGTTTTATGCATAAGTATGTCCTATAAACAAGCAGAAAGATACTCCAAACCAAGAAGGTAGAATACTATAATGCACAGGTATTTTATTACACACATTCTAAAGTGCATTATTTAAAAGAATGTCAATTTAAATTAAAATATTAACCAAACTTGAATAGACACATTAAAATATGAGTCGTGGTAATTCCAAGGGAATAATGCTATACCAGATTGGTAACCATTGTACAATAGAAATAACTAATTATGTACCATTGATTCAGTGTTGACTCATAACATCCACACAGATAGATTTTCCCATGACAATCTGTCCTCAAGTTGGTCCTTCAGGTTTTCCAATGGTGCACTCATTGCCATCTTGCATAGATAAACCAGACCTTATAATAAACATTATAAATATAAAACTAAATTAAATTAATTAAAACTAAGTAACATGTAACATAAAAGCCAGAGAGGTCTGTCCCTGAGGTCATTGCCAAGCCAGAAGTCTCAAGTCCTAACTCAGAGTAATACCCCTGTTCTTCAGAAATATGATGTGCAGGTGGGAGGGAAGAGTTTTATATCCCAAAAGGAAAAAAAAAATTGTCCTGTCGATTTTTCTGACACTGGTGAATTTTGAAGAGAGCTTTGAAGGCTGCAAGAACAGTACACATTGGTGTTCTTGTAATCTTTTAATCAACAGCTCAATTTAACTCAGTCTAGTTAAATGTAACTTAAAAGTCAAACTATTCTCCAAAGCACCTGAGGGTAGAACTGGAAGCAATGGGTGGAAACTAATCAAGGAGAGAAGCAACTTAGAACTGAGGAGAAATTTCCTGACAGTTAGAACAATTAATCAGTAGAACAGCTTGCCTCCAGAAGTTGTGAATGCCCCAACACTGGAAGTCTTTAAGAAGATGTTGGATAGCCATTTGTCTGAAACGGTATAGGGTTTCCTGCCTAGGCAGGGGGTTGGACTAGAAGACCTCCAAGGTCCCTTCCAACTCTACTATTGTATTGTATTGTATTGTATTGTATTGTATTGTATTAAAAAGTTTACACTTGGCCAGGAACTCAGGTTAACTTCAGTGTTTCCCATGCCTGTGCGTATGTTTCAGGATGTACTCACAGAGGCCAGCCATTTGTCAGCCTTATAGTGTTAGGAGAATCTCTTCTGCCAGAACAAAGTGCAACTGTGATTTACTATCAACTTCAAGCAGTGTTCCCTGAAGAAAAGTCAAGAAGGGAGATTTATAGTCAAAGGAAAAGTTACACCCTCAACTCCTGAAGCAATTGCATGAGTTAAGACCTAGCAGGACAGCCTCTCAGAATTTTTTAAGACCTGGGGGAATGCAAGCATAGATAAGGAGTTCTTGCTCATGAGTTTCTATTTACTGTATTTTTCTGAGTATAAGGTGCACCTTTTACCCCCATAAAAGAGGGTGAAAATCTGGGTTATACACTGAATACAGCATTTTTGGCCTACTGAAACCCCATCCCCTTTGCAAAAATGGACCTGCAGAGGGTTTGGAAGGCTTGCAAAGTGCTCCTGAGGGCTGGGGAGGGCAAAAATGAGCAAAAAACAGGCCATTTTTGCTTGTCCACCCCAGCCCCCAGGAGCACTCTACAAGCCTCCCAAAGCTCTGCATGCCCCCGCTTTTTGTGTGGAAAAAATGAGGTGTGCAGAGAATTTGGGAGGCCTGCAGAATGCAAAACTTTTTTAAAAAATTTACCTCTTCAAAATCATCTTAGACTCCGGTGCGTCTTATAGTCCAAATAATACGGTAATTTGAAACATTTATTTTTATGTGTGTGTGTCTGTGCGCATGCATGTGTGTGTGCATACCATATACCTTCCTACTTAAACAGCACAAGTCACCGTGCCATTATTGAAAGTATGAGTATGAACGTGAGCTGAAGATGATGAGGGACAAAAATTGTAAACATATTTTACAATTCAATTACAGCAATTCAATCCTTGCTCTGAACCTTTGCAAGAGGCAGATAATATCTCAGAGGAAGAACTTCTGAGGGTCCTCTTCCCCCCATGAGCCATCTCAAGGAAACAGAGGCTTTAACTCCATACAAGAGTTGGCTTCTGGTCTGTTGCTAGGAAAGAATAATGATTCTTAAAATATGCTCTATGGAACTCCCACATTTCCTCCAAATAATTTTAAAATATTGTGCGAATTGGACTCAAGAGCTATGAAAAATCTTTTACAGATTTTAGATCCTTTCAGTTTCACTAGCCAAAAAAGTATCCTGTCACAGAACCAAGAGGAGATGATGGGAGATCCTTTCACCGATGTTGCATTTGACCCAAATGGAAGAGGAGAAAAATCAGAAGATTTTTGGAAGAAAGTTCACAGAGAATGTTAGTAATAATCCCCCCCCCTTTTTTTTCCCCTTTCAATACAGCTTTCTGCAAGTGAATTCTCAACACTTCCTTAGATTGAATATGGAAATAGCTGAAAGTTACATTGCCTATAAGGCTTTCATACTCCAGCTATTGACGAAACATGTTATTATGCGCAAGCTCATACTTGCCACGATGCCTCATCAATGTGTTGCATATAAAAGAAAATGAACAGAATTTTTAAAACATATTTTATTTCAATATTTTCTTTCCTGAAAAAAAATCATAGCTTTTTTTTAATTGTTGGATCTTTTATTTAAGGAACAGTAAACAAGACAGTTTTAAAAAATCCAACACAACAGAGTCTAAAACTTAAAAATATAATTCTACAGTTATTACTAAAATTAACCACTAGAAAATTCTGGTGAAAGAAATATGTTCTTGCAGATTTTTCAAAAGCTGAGGATAATGGGGAAAAAGCTTAACTTGAAATGTATTTCAAGTGAAACTTGGGAATGAGCCCTTTCCCTCGCATGCCTCCAATAGTTTCAAGATTCACGATGTGGAATCTTGTGAAAAAGGGCCCATTAGACCCTAAGCTGTTGTGGGCTAGTATCACTTGAATGTACAGAGAATTCATGTTGGTTTGATATGCACATTTCCAAGGAGTCATCCTAGACCAGGTCTAAGGAAGGTGTTTTCCTGTTGATGACGTCTCCCAAGCTGGATGGAGATGATAGTTATTTGAGCCATTCACCCACAATGGCCACCAGTTTCTCTTCCCTTCAAATCATTGAATTGATCTACATTTAAATTTTGATTTAAAAAAAATACATAGTTGCTTGTCTGATGCAACCTGTAATGTTCATATAAACTTAGGACCAATTCATCTGCTTGTTGCATGTAGTCGTGACAAATGATCTAATGAGAAATAAGCTGGATCTCAGAGGGATGTTTGTGTTGGATAGCAGATTTTTATTGCATTTTTCATCGTTCCTGTAGAATGGGCAAAAAGGCCTCCTATTACACCACTGTATTCACACGTCAATCTTGCCAAGGAACAAATTATTAATGTTCTTTCACTGCCCCACCCTATTATGACAAGGAGTTTCACCTATCCATCACCACCCAATAAGTAATATAAATTGCAAATCATTGTTTATTTGTTTATTTTCTACTTAGAGCAAATAGTAGTACCTAGTTAAGGTACTACTAAGCTTGAAAAGCTTAGTAAAGTTAGACCTAATAAGTAAGGAAGGGAGTCACCTCTCTAGGGAAGGGAGACTAGCAGGAGATCCCTAAATTGTAAGCGAGAATCAAAGAATTCTGGAAGACTATCGTGGCAAACTGCTTCCTAATTGTTGTTCTAAATACTAGAATTGATGTTCCATGAGGACATCTCATGGAATCAACAGTCTTGATTCAAGAGACTTGCTTCTGGTGCTTGTTAGAGTTGTAGCCCTTCTTTCTTTCTGATGCTTAAAGTCATCTATTGCAAAAGGTTTTCTATCTGTACTTTACAACTTTTGCATACATAAAGAGAACCTAGTTTGTAACCTACAATTTGATCACAGCAACAATGAGGTGAACAAAGGGCAGCTGGCATGATGGACATATTTATTTTAATTGCATCATATAGTTCTTATATGTTGAAACGAGCACATGTTGTTGGAGGTGCAGAACCATTGAAATGTGAAATAAGGATGACAATGAAATTGCAGCCTAAATATAATTAAAAAGTGTACAGAGAACTCAGCAAGCTCCTTGACTAAGAGGGCATACTTCTAGCGCTTAATACATTTAATAATTTCCTGGAGCAGTTAGGTATCATATATGGACTTCTCCCATTATGTTTAAGCATATCTTGAAAAAGTAGATTCAAACTTAGCACATTCATAATTTAAATAATTTTCCCAGAATATGATTGATTGCTAACTCTCAAAAATCTGAAGAATTTCACCATCATTGTCCATATTTTTCAATATCAGCAACATGGCTTGTATTGAACATATATCTACCCATCAACATTTCAACTGAACACCGAATATTGTATTTAGCTGAAAATAGATGTTATAAACAATTATGAGCTTATATCAACTTATACCTAGACTCCTTTTTAGGTGTTAAAGCACTTTTTTGGGGGTTGCAAGTGTAAAATAAATGCAACTCTAGGTGACTACATGTCACATTCTTGGCAACAATACAGTGAGAAAATATTTGATATTATGTTCTTACAAGGTTTTCTTTTCTTTTTTAAAAATTGCTAATCTACTTTGTAGGTCTTCTATTGGTAACCCAAATACTAACTAAAAACTACTTAATTTTTCAAGATTGGGTGAGGTCTGATGGATCTGTAAATGTCTACCACTTAAAAATTACAAAAAGTATGCCACTATGACACAGTACAAACCCCTCTCGTTGTACTGATGTCCTAATGTCTTTTGGAAGTATGTGTGTTAAGAGGTTTGTCCTGTAATATCATAAGGCATATTTCATCATTTCCCCCTTGCTCCCTTCCTGCAGATTCCTAAGCTTTGTGCTATCACCTTCCATTCTAACTTTAAAATAGCTTTACATATGCCAACCCAAAGAACATGATTTAGCTTTGTTGAACTGTGAGAGGGCTCCTCAGTTGATTTGTATAAAGCAAAATTTCTCAATTATTAAAACATCCAATGTATGTGCTATAATTAAATTCCCAAGACAAAATACATTTTGATTATGTATGTATCTATATATGTTTATGTGTTTATAAATAAAATAAAAATCCTAAGATGCGAACTTAGGAAAGAGTGTGATTGAGTTACTGCCTGCTTGCCTCTTTCCAATAGATATACGCATGTAGAGAGGTAACTTTGCTTCCATGTTTAAAGTATTATGTCAGTTATAAGCTATGTAGCCTTCTCTGTTTCGCTTCTTCCTTTGAGTGCTCTTCAGAAATAATATTAGAATTATAGTCAGAAAATCCTGGAATACAAGCCAGGACCTATATTATCTGCCTTTCATCTTTGTAGAATAAAAGATCTGATTGCATGAATATCCAGTACCAATTCATGCTTCAGTACGCATAGAGAATTGTTTCTCAAGCTAAATTATTCTTTGCCCAATTGTTTGCCACATTCTGAACATAAGTGATTTCTTACAACAGTTCAATATTATTGTGCAGTCTTACCAAACAGAAGTGGAATCTTATAATGCAACTGCTTGAGGGAATATTACAGATGCTGTCTGAAAAAAAATTGTTATATTTTCTGCTGCAGTTTTGTGTGTCTATTATTCTAACCAAAAATGCAATAAAGTCTGCTATTGTTATTCTTTAACTATTGCTGAAAATATAATGTATTTATTAATAGTAAATAATTTACACATTCCTCTACTGAATCTTGTTTCTTTACTTAACTCTACTCCACGTACCAAATTAAAAAACAGTCACTATTAGATGAAGACTTCATAATGTCTGTAATTACAGAATGCAATCTCCATTTTGCATGCTCTTGGGTGTGGTTGAAATGCATGTTGAAACTGTACCTAGGTTTTAGACATACTAGGCAAGTACTGCTTAGATATTTTGGCACACAATTTTTATTTTTATGATTTCAGTTCTGAGCAGAGTTAATTTGTATAGACAATTGGCAAATCCAAAGAGATGGTGGTTTAAAATACTTTATTGTTTTTTCATTTCCTCACTGACATGAAGCTATTGAATTAACCAATTATTCATTTTCCATTAGAATTCTGCAGTAGAGGTATTAAAATAGTTTTGTCATCAATCATTTGAAATTCAGCTAAAAGCATATGGACTGGGAACACCTTAACTTTTAGAGCTCCAAGACAGGCTGATTTTTTATTATCACTCTGCCATGTGAGTGATAATGATTTATTCATTGTGGGAACCCAGACTATATAACTCAGGAGAAGGAAAGCAATTGCTGGCATTGGTAAGAATATCACTGAAGAACTTCAGCCAGCGAACAAACTTGGGAAAAAGTGAATTTCCATCTCTAGAAATGTTATTTCATCAACACTGCATATTTTCACCTGAAAAAATAATAATTGATAGTAGCTAGGCGAAGAACTGGGTCCTCAGCTCAGTTAGGCCAAAATACTTGTATTTAAACATTTTGTCCAGCTCAGATACCTTACACAACTATGTCTTCATCCAGGGAGCTTTATGTGCTTCTAATTGCATAAAGCAGGGGTGGGCAATTAATTTTCCCAAGGGGCCACATTAGAAATTGAGATTGCTGTGGAGGACTGAACCAATAGGGCTGTGAAGATATATAGGCCCGCATGCCTATATATATGCATGCACATATACAAGTTGGGGGAAAAAAGAATAGCGGTCTCTTTCAAAATAAAAGCAATGCAATTGTATTGCGGGCATGGTGTACATTTATTTACATTTGATTTCTAATAAAACACCAGACTGCAAAGCAAGACACCATGAATTCCCACCTTGGCCATGAAAGTCAGTTTGGTGACTTAGGCCAGTCACTCTCAGCTTAACTTACCTCACAGAGTTGTTAGTGTGAGGAAAATAGGAGGAGCAAATATGTTGAATATATTTGTTGCCTTGAGTTATTTATAAAAACAATAAAGGAGGAAAAATAAATAATAAATAAACAAACAAACAAATTTGATCACATGTGGGCTGGCTGAGAGGGACAGTCAAAGATGTGGCTTGGAGGCCATAAAATGCCCAGATTTGATATAAAAGGCTTATAAATGCTTTGCTTGGATTTTCACTGGAGCTTTAATTAAGCTTTTATCTTAGTTTAGACATTTGAATGCAGTTAAAGAATTGAGGCTCTTTGCCCAACCTCAAATGTGGTTAACCTCGGACCATTCCTTTTCATTTTGTCTTATCTATCCCAGAATAAGTCTTAAATGCTTTGCTGCTTGAAGCTAAATAGAAAATTGCAATGTTCTCCTCTTCTTTGCTTTCTTATAATTATTTGTAAATGCCTTAGGTTTTTATCCTGTACCCACTTACATGATAGGAAGACCCCTTGATTGTAGTTCTTACTTTTACACAGGCTTACCAATTATTAGTTTGTTGTTTTATAGCTAGAGAAATCAATCATTCTTTGCTACTTGTACTTATTCATCATTATTGTAGGCCTACATCCAAGTATTAAAACTTTAAACAGCAATGACATTAAATTTTTGCAAATTACCTGGCATTGTGTATTTGTGCTGCTGAAGGGCATATGCGAGTTACGTAGTATAATCCTACGTTATCTGTGGGTTTGTTTATTTAACCACAGGTTGCTAGTCTAACAGTCAATAAAAATGATAAATTACCTTTGTACTATTTCTGTTACAATAACTGGAAGCAGTTGGCCCCACAAGCACTAAAAGCATAAATCATAGTGTGTATGAAGTTGACAGTTTTAATTGCTTAGCACTGGCATACTTTAGTCAAGTGGGGGCATCATTGGTCTTTGAAAGATAGTCTGGATAGACCTACTTCTTTCTAAAATAATGCCATTGAGAACTATCAAATAACATTTCTTTTTAACCTCTCAATTTGACAGTCTCTGGATGCTTGCTTATTGGATTTTTTTTCAAAGCCAAATAATCACATTAATGTCCATGAATGACCGTCGTCCTTTTTTTCCTTTCTTCTTCTTCTTCTTCTTTACACTAATGCTTGAAAGTTTTGGATGCATTCCAGATGAGCAGCTCTCACCAGTTAAGCACATGTAAGAAATATTTTTAAGTATGAAAGAAATGGCCGTAAGGCAAGAATAATTTTTATTTTTAGAAAAGCTGAAAGAATAGGTGCTGATGTTTCAAAAGGATCCCATTTTCCATCATTTCATGTTGGGCCTTCATTTCATTTTCATAGTATTGCTCATATTTTGACTTTGATTTATGTGTGTATGTCGGTGTGTGTGCAGGTACATGCCTGTGAAATAAATTACGATCAGCTTTGACCTCAGGGATGCTTTTACATGACTTGATTTTGAACAATCTCCATACGGGTGTGTAACATAACTAGACTACACAATTATATGCCTTAAGACTTTAAGCAATTTAGGCTAGTAGTTTCATCAATGCAATTGGCCAGTTCTCATGTAACATTGGAATCCTGTGTAACACATCTTTCAGAGACAAGAGCCAAAGGCTAAGTCTCTAGATAATGACTTGAATTTCTGTCTTTTTCCAAGTTACCCTGATTGTAAACTGACAGCTTTGAAGGACCTTAACTGACATCAAAGGATGCAAATCATCCAGTTAGATCAATTAATGTTAATTCTCATCTCCCATTTAATTCTTTAATGCGTTTCCCATTTTCTCTGATTTTTTTTTCCAGCCAAGCCCATTACCAAGTCCTGTTTTGGGGAGAAAGCCAAATGCTAGTCAGTCATTGCTTGCTTGGTGTAAAGAAGTTACAAAAAACTACCGTGGAGTAAAAATCACCAATTTCACTACATCTTGGAGAAATGGTTTATCCTTTTGTGCAATATTACATCACTTTAGACCTGACTTAATGTAAGTAGGAACATTTTACATTTAAATTGTCCCATTTTTTACTTTTGTTCATTTTCGGTTTCAAAAGTGCCATCTTGTGGAGTGGGTCAGAAATGGGTAAATCACTTTATATTGTGCCATTTCTGAGGCTTTGTTCAAAATCCATACCCATTTCTCATTTTTGTATGCATGTTTTTATTCTTTTTAATCACAGGAAAGCAACTGACTTCAAGATCTTTATGAAAATTAGGTTATTGTTAAAATGAGATGAGACAATAAGCCTGTAGCTCTTATGTGCCATCCAATGATGACCGGATGGCAAATGTGATTGTCATAGCCAGCCTGAAATCCCTGCCTTAATTTCTCTTTTTTACATGGAAAACTTCAGGCAATGGAACAGACAATCTTTATATTTATTTATATTTATGTATTTATTCTTTTAATTTTCTACACTATTAGTTTTCCTGATCGCTGTGAAATTGCTAGTTACTGTACATTGGCGTTTTATGTTAAATTGTAATTGGCTATAAATTGTGGTTTGTTTTAAAAACGGGTGTTTTTTTTCCTATAAAAGTATTTTACATACCCACTGTGCTATTTTCCCCCTCAGTGATTACAAGTCCCTGAATCCTCAAGACATTAAGGAGAACAACAAAAAGGTAAGCATCGGCAGAGGGAAAGGGATAACAGATATAGCTTCAATTCTGGATCACAGAAGATTTTTTATTTATTTTGGAGTGACTTTGTTTTAAAAGGCCACAATTACACCTCCCACCCAGACTGTACTTCTTCAACACATTATTAAGTCTGGTTTCTCATGATTTGTAACATTCATGACAAATGCTGGTTGGAATTTGAGGACCATCTTTGTAGTCCCTAATTAATAGAGGGAGCAAAGGAGAGAAAGTACGAGAGAGCAATAGGTATTTTTATCATCCTATTTTCTTTAATAATTTAATTATAAATAAAAATATCATTGTTCAGTAATTATCTTGACTCAAGGTTTTCTTGGCCTTTGCTTTAATATGAAAGACTTCACTGGTATGGTTATAATAAGCTCTGTTTTGACTTTAGCTTTTATTTAAGAAAGGAGGAGAAGTAGAGATAAAACTTCACATAGGCTTTTATCCACCACAGTCAATTAAGCTAAGCAATAAGGTGCCTTGCATTTTTATTATGTGCAGAATAGGGAACAATTTTTTTTATTGTTGGAAACAAGATTTTTGTAAGGCAAAAATATTAATGAAATATTGTCTGATAGTATTCTGGGTCCAGGTTTATAATCCTCAATAATATTAGGTAATTTAATACCCTTTTGATACAAAGGAAATGAGTTCAGTGGTTTGAGACTCAATCTAAGAATCACAGGAAGACAGGCTGGTACTTAATGCTGCTTTTACTACTCAAGACTCATTGTAGAAATTTCATATTTTAATTTCCATAAGATTCCAGAGCATTGGCCTAGAGGGAATCATTTAAAAATTGCTCATTTTCCACTTGATTAGACTACAACAAAACCAACAGCAAATCAATTGGGTTTGTTTTATTCACTGAATTTTCATTAGATAGTATGATTTTCTACTTTTTTAACTGATTGTTTTTTAAAAAATTTAACACACAACATTCAAGTTTCAGAATGAAAACAAGCTCTCTTACTTCCCTCTTCTTCCTGCAGAGAACAAACGAGAAATCATTTGAGAGAGAAATTCCATATATAGATTTCATATAAGAAACGTATGTGACGAATAAAGTATTCCTTATGCCACCCTATGTATGGATTGCATATGTGTCTTCTCCAATGTAAAAATGATTTTCTTGAAAATAAGTTATTAACTGCAGTTGCAATAACATATATGCCATCTTTAAAAAAAACACACACAACACCATAATGAAGGTTGAACTAGCATGGGATGCTTTTGTATCATTTTCAAAAATATATTTAAAATGTCTACCATAGTAGTTTACTTTTGAACAAATACTTTGAAATCAAGAAATCAATTTAGTCATTTTCATTTATAAAAATTGTGACTAGAAAAAAAGTGGAAATTAATACTGAAATCCTTAGCCAGCTTCTCAGAAGTAGCATTGCCCTTTATTAAAGAAGCAATTGTTTTTGCTTTGCTGTGTGCATCTGTTCATATATATTTTCTTTCATCACTTTGCAACCCTTTGCTTGACAGCTCTACAGAGTGAGCTTCCTGCAGATTTATTTCCTGGTCTCACACAGTTCTGTCCGATAACCTGTGTGTCCTTGATTGGAATGAACACAACCCTGGGAAAAGTAGCCAATAATATATAGAATTTATATTATGATTGTATTATCTATTATGAATATATAACACCTAACCAATTAAAATAATAAGAGATATGCTTATTTAAAAATTCCTACATATTTTGTCCCAGAAATAGACGTAAGGAAAAATAAGTATTTGATGGGTTTGGACTTCAACTGCAAGCATTAAGTTCGGCAAAGCAATTTCAACTTCAATAACAAAACAACATTAGAAGACACCTTGTTTTTCATTATATTTTTTCTGAATAAGATAACTTTTGATATTAGTCATTCTCTAAATATCTATATATGTTTATATCAAAATCTAATACTATCCCACACAATCATGTTCTCCTAAGACATTTCTATAATGTAAAGCTACAATATTGAAATTACTTTTTTCAGTGCAACTGTTATTGAATCTAATAGAATCAATTTCTGAATAAACATGCCTAGGCTTATCTGTAAAAACATTATTAAAAAGAGGAGGCAAAAACATATTTATTATTATGTCAGACCTTGACCAGCGTGTTGGTATGTCAACTTGTTTAGGCAGATTAGTAGAATACTTCTTCTGGTGTTTTCCTTGATTTCACTTGATATTTGTCATTTATCTGTCATCTAATGCCTGTCAATAACAATTAGCACACACCATTTATTTGCTTGTCTTCAGAATGTATTTGGCATTTTCTTCAAGGCCTTATAGCAGCAAAAACAATTGAATGGATAACTAGAAACTATGTTTGTGCTAAGCCAAAACAAACAAACAAATACAGATACCACCCTCATTTTATTTTTCATCAGACGAGGATGTTTTTTTTAAATCAGAACATTTGGAGGTTTATGGCATCTGGAATTTCAATCTTAAGTAGGATTTAAAATTTTGCTTCAAATTCAGGTTTTCTAGCCTACGTTTTCCAGAAATCTGTGGTGTCATCCATATTTCTCCATTCTAAATTTAATAGGTCTGCCAATAGAGAATGAAATAGCAGCTGGCTATTTCCGCTGTCTGGCTGATCCATTTTGAAGCTATTATAAGTTATGTTCAGACTTTTAGAACAATACCCAGTGCAACACAATGCTGCAATCCAACTTGAAAGGTGTAGAAATAATGCACACTGAGAGCTAGACAGTTCTCTTTTTGTAGGAAAACAACCAATGCAATGTAAAAAACTGGAGCTTATTAATAAAATTAGTTTAATTTCCAGTCAGATCTAACAGCCCTTCCAGATTGAAAACCTAGTCATTGAGCAGAGAATGTTCAGTAATAATGTCAGAGTTGCAAAGAATTCTCAATCATAACTAGCATCATGTTTTAATTATTCAAAGCAATCTGGGTTTTTCCTGTCTCTCACAGTCAGACTGTGGGTTTTCATATCATTTTCTTTTAATTATTAGAAAAACATTTTGAAATCGCAAAAACTTGTGCTGTTTTTGTCAGAAGTAGCTATAAAGCTGAAGTTATGCCCACAGTCCCTTTGGTAAAGTCTTCCTTGAAATACAATACTTTTCCCAGCCTTGCCTTGGATAGTAATAATTACCTGTAAATTGAGAAACAGCTGTGATTCTCCAAGACTAGAAAAACTTGATGCAAGTACATTCTTTAATGGAATCGGAGTAGTAGAGTCATGTTTAGCTTAAAGCTCCATAGCAGTTTGATACACATGAATTAATTAGTGCCTATTCTAAAAGGAAAAATAGGAAGGAAGGGAGGAGGATGGATGGACGAACAGACAAACAGGCGATCTTAACACAGCACAGATGAGCTGTTGTTTTCTGTTATCCAATTAACCAATCCAAGCTAAATGACAGCAATTTCATGGCTAATAGAAGGCTGGTCAGCTAGCGTAAATCCCACAATGGATTAGTATCAGATTTCTTTCTATCTTTGTTATCTTAGTTTAAAAACCAGTCTGCATGTCCATGAGTTTTTTTTTCTTTTCTCCAGCTACAAACTATTTTTTTAATTGCTGAGGCTTTGTATGACTCTAAATTCTGCTGGATAGAACAACATCTATTTTAAAATTCCCTGCAATAATTGTTGCTAGCAAAAGATTACAGGAAGCAGCATCTTTTCATTATTGGACTTTATTTTTCCCCTGTACCTGATTGTGTACCTTCTGCATTGGCTGCATTGGTCCATATGGGCAAGGGGTTCTGGTCAGCTGAGAAATTATATTACATTAGTGGGAAAACATCATTGGAACCGAATACTTATAGGACTACAAGGGAAGTTACACCTATACATCACAATAATCTTTTAGTGGATGTGTGTATTAGGATAGATTGTACCATCTTACATTTTTCTGTCAAAAAAGGTTAAATGCTTTGTCTTTGCCCCTAAGACATTAAAGAGAAGAGCTTACTCTTGTCTCCACCTGCAATGGCTCATGCTGCATTTTATTTCTTGATTACACTATGCATATCTCTCCCTCTCCCTCCCTCCCCCCCTCTCACACAGACAGACAGACTGATTGATTGATTAGAATTTAATTTCTATATACCATTCTTCCATAAAGGAAATATCCAAATTGGCTCACAATGCACATAGTAAATAAGCAATATTAGGATATAGAAATAAAAGGAATGCCAAGAACAATAACATATTATAAGCATGTGTGATATTCTGAAAGACATAAACCAAACAAGTCTTCTTAAAATCAATACTTTAAAGATTACTGAGCATATAGCCCAAATGGAATGAATATCATCTTGTTTTGTGATTGCTCCAGGTCACCTCAATTCTTAGCTGAGTTCTCACAGATTGGAGCATGCAATTTTTTATTTCAGGTGAGAATACAAAGAAATATATTATCCTCCACACACAAAATGCTCCATATTGACCATTTGATACTATGGAGAATGGTTGTAGCCTGTGCTACATTTTTCATGTGAAGACACCTTTCCCCCCCCCCCCAGGCAATCAATCAATAAACATTTTCCAGCAGTTAAAAATAGTAGAATCATTAAAATGACATCATCTCATTTGCTAGTCATGTAAGGCAGATTTATAAGAAAGTCAAGTATGTCAACAAGATGGCAATTCCTTCTTGTTCAAACCTATATTGAATCATCATGTTTGAGCACTTAGAAGGTAGCCTTGCCTGAAGTTGCCTTAAAGTTCATGCAATGCTTTTGGTGTCTGCCATTTTGATTCTCCTACAATCCCTGTAAAGTATTATCAAGATCCCAGAGACATGGCATGAAAATTTAAAATATGGATTGCATTGTTGAGAGTGTTGGACCCAGATAGCTGTAGGTGGTATTTAGGGTCAGTGGCAGGATCAATCAGTGAAGCTCCAAAGGGCTTGGGTCATAACTAACAACTCAAGTGTGCTGATCCCTACTGCTAGACCTGACAGCAACATTAAAGAGAGGAGAAATGTAAGTTGAGCTCTTCTGGCTGAAAGACTCATTTTTAAAAAGTGCTTCTGATTTTAGTCTATTTACATGTCTACTTTGAAGTTACTATGTTTTGAATCAACACTTGTTTTGTTTTCAGGATTGTGCTCTAGCTTAAACAAACCATTTTACTGATTGCACCATGAGACTTTTAATGGCAGCAGTTTCTTGTCCATATCCCATTTAAAGCTATTAAATGGTGAAATCCTAGGAAATCTCTTTCAGAATCCTATGCATCTCCTGACAATTCTCATACATTCCAGAGGTTTTGTATATCAAAAACATTAACTCTATTTTTACTTCTTCTTTTAAGGCATATGATGGATTTGCTAACTTGGGAATATCCCGACTACTTGAACCTTCTGACATGGTTTTGTTAGCCATTCCTGACAAGCTGACTGTCATGACCTATCTGTATCAAATACGGGCACATTTCAGTGGACTGGAGCTAAATGTAGTTCAGATTGAAGAAAATAGTAGCAAAAGCACATACAAAGTCGGCAACTATGAAACAGACACAAACAGCTCTGTTGACCAGGAAAAATTCTATGCAGAACTAAGTGACCTAAAACGAGAGCCAGAACTGCAGCAGGCAGCCTTTGTTTTCCAGAAAGACCCAGTATTTGTAAATGACAGCAGAGTTCTAGAGTCAGAAAGAGACAGAGAACCTCAAGATACAGCTGAGTCACCAAGTTTGGCCTCTCCTTCTCCTCCACACAGGACTACAGGGGATGCAGAGCAACCACAAAAACAACAAGGAAGGATTTCGAGAATAGCAGAATCTGAAAAAAACAATACAGCACAAACACAGCCCCTGCTGGGAAGGAAAAAGCTTCTCAAAGCAGACACTCTAGATCTAAGTGATCTCATGCAGATCAGCAATCTAAAAAGGGATCCACTTCCCACAACTATAGATGAGGATATTGACAAAAAAGGACATCAGAATTGTGACACTGACATTTGTTTCTCAGAACCTGAAAAACATGAGCACCTCAGCCTTAGAGATAGTAGAAAATTGGATTCCGAGTTACACGTTGAAAAAACAAATATAGATGTGGGAAATAAATCTGAATGCTCCAACAATAGGGATGTGGATATTAATAAATTAGATATGCAACGGGAGACTAAGCTAGAGTTTGAGGCCAAAACAGTGATACATCCAACAGATCTGCCTGGAAAAACTGCACAGGTAAGGAATCAGAAACTACTTTCACAATAGTATAGCTTCTATTACAATTTCTCCTGCAATCAATTTCAGTAACATTTTGTTATATCAAAATTATGCTAGGGGAGGCTAAGAGACCATTTTCAGCAATAGATAAAGATATTACTGCAGGAGTGATCTAAATAAGATCTACCAGTCCTCTCCTGGGTCAAAATTCTTCCATGAAAAGAGCCCTTTTTTCACAGTTGATGAATCTGGATCTCACCTAGAATTGTCTTACTCCAGTGGGAAGGGAAATACTCATTATACTACTATTAAAAATCCATTACTGATACTCCTGTGTGCCCTGTTAAATATGAGATTGGTGTGGGGGATTGCATTTGCCAACTCAAATGCAAATGGGGCTTCAGCAGAGATGTTACTAGGTAAGGCAACAACTGGTTCCTACAGTCATACTGACCTAAGCTCTACAATCTTCTAGGGAAAGGGTTCAGTAAGATGTTATGAAATGTAATCCCATGAAGAGGGCTCTTCTTCCATTCTCCTAACAAATGGGAGACATATTTGGCCCCCGATTCTCATTGCCTCCTTCCCAGGAAGCTCAACAAAGATTAGTTCTGAAATGAAACTGCCCCAGAGAGCAGAGATACAGGACAAGGGAACAGATGCAGCCTACAGTTCTGTTCTCTTTTGAATGCTAGCCAGAGCCCTTCCCAACTGGGATGGAAGCCACCCTCTTATATCTCTTGGGGAGCTCAACATCAAAGTTGGTTGGTTGAAATCGCTCTCCCTTCCTGAAATCTGCGTGCCCTTAAATCTGTTTTTCCCAAGTCTCTTCTCCTATCTGACTGTTGTCAAACTGACTTTTTAAACAACTGACTGGAACAAATCCTCCCAAACTAGCTACATGACTACAGCACTAGTCTGCTGTCATTATAGTTCTGCTGCGCATAGCAAGTTGATCTCTCTCTCTTCATCCAATTCCAATTCATGTTTCAAATATATGATTGCATGTAAAAAAAGCTGCTTAGACAAATTAGAATTGCTATAGAATATTGGAGGATGCTTTAATCCCAAATATTTAATGTGTACATCAAACAGTGTTTTATCACATATTGCATGATTCATAAAAAAAAAATTAAAAGGGAGATTCAGGCAGTGCAAAGATGCCAGGATCCATGCCTATAGATTATGCTGCATGAAAAAAAGTACTTCTGCATATATTTAAAAAACAGAGGTTATGTTGGGAAAAGGATGCTTGAATATATAATTGAAAACCCCAGGTTTGATTCTAATTTGGTAACATCGTTAATATGTGGCATTTCCTCTTGTTTTGTAATCAACTGTCATCAGCACCTTTTTAATTATTAATCATTAAATGATGATTCTATTTATTGTCAATTTTGTTTGCTTCTGCTGCAGATGCTCAAGACATTGTCTCACTCTACTTATCCACTGGGCAATCTTCATTCACTTAGTATTTTTTACTTCCATAATATTTAGTTACCAAAAACCTTAGAAGACTCTTCTGATATACTGTAACTTCCTTTGCTATAGTAAGTAAAGAGGGGAAGACGATGTAACCAGAGGTCTTTTCCCTAAAAAAATAAACATGACTCCCTAACACATTCTATACCAACTATTCCATACACCTATTCTTGCAGCTGCCCCAGCCTCTCTTTTGCTTGAAGCAAAGCAGTAGACAATCTGGCACAAAGCAGAATTGATGAGCAAGAGAGGCAGAACCAGTCCAACACACCGCAACGAGGCTACAAATGCTTGGACTTCTTTTGGGGAGTAGTGTTGCCCCGTGGAAATTCTGCTAATTTATAACCGGGTTATTTCTGATATAGGCCAGATGGGAAGGGGTAATTTCCGTTGTTCTTTGCTTGGCCCAGCTTCTTCACAGTTGCAGTGATTTTCAATTACTGGATTTTTATGATGCGTCCTACATTAGATGGGGCAGCCAGGAAGCTGCCTGCACCTCACCAGCATACCTAGAACTCTCCTTTAATGTATAAGTCCCAGAAAATTGCTGTTTGAGGGCTGGATGGTGGTAGTTAAGGGGAAAAAATAAAAGTTACGGCTTCTTACTGGAGCTCTAAATATAGTTCTCCTCTAAAAAAAATTGGAATCCTGGCCTTATTAGCTTTTGGAATGCACTGCTCTGGATGCTGTAGAAACTTGTTATGGCCCTCTAGGTTAAAGTAGTTTTTAAGCCACTAGCAAGCAACCTCTCTTACTGCTATTTGGATTTTTGTCTTCTTCTATTTCTCTTGGAAAGTACCTCGGCTTTTCTTAGCAGTGCAGTACAGTACTATGGGGTAGGTAGGCTAATTTGGGGCATTGTTGTCTTTCAACATAACATATTTTGCCTTTTATGTATTTTGAAGCAACGAATGTTATCAAGACAAGAAGAGTTAAAAGAACGTGCAAGAGTCCTGCTGGAACAAGCAAGAAAAGATGCCGCTTTAAAGGCAGGAAACAGACAGTTCTCCAGTTCAATCGTCCCAGGCCGCTCTAAGCAACTGACTGATGTAAGAAATGTTCATTATTGTGACCTATACAGAAGTATATTTGCTTTTACCTTTGTGTCTGGATGTGGGGATGTGCTTTTGGTTAGCGATACTGTTGCTGGCTGTAACACACTAGAACAGCAAAATATGGAGAAAACAGCAGAGAATTATTTAGGGGTGATTCTTGCTATCCTACGAATGCTGAGCATTGTCCTTCTCCTACCAAGAGCCGATTATTTCCCTACTGACTAAGGCCAAGGAAAGATCGCAAGTCCGTTGAAAGCTGTGCTCTTTGAGTGCCAGCTGATTTAAGATACTAAACAGATGAAAGGCAAAGTTATCTGTCATGCTGCAGCAATCCACCCAATACTGTTTGTCACAGTGACCCTCCTTTTATCATTAGAATGAATTATTCTGATGGCTAAGCAAACCTGGGTCCAATGGGGAGGCAGCTGCAGTTGCCTATTACTCCACCAGTAACCTCAGTGCTGACCTGAAGAGGTCTGTAATCTCTGGAGATGAAAGCTAATTAAATTTTTATGCAATCCTTCCCAAAGCAGAGATTGCCTACTGTGTCATATCATGTGCTGTAATTTTGCAATTCTTAACACTTGCACATGAGAAATTGTGTGAGTGCTGCAGCAGTTATTTTGCTAATGACTACCGTTTGGCCAAAATGTTCTTTCAAAAAACAGTTGAGTTGTATTTGCTGGGGTAAATTGCCTTGCCCCAATCCTACCAGTCTTGTCTTGACTTGACTAGCATTTCTCTGGGTATAAACTGTTAGGAGCTTTTTAATTACTGGCTTCATACTAATAATTTTTATCTTTTAAAAATAATTTCCCTTCTACGCAACTGAGCCATAATTTAGGAGCATCAAACTTTTGTTAATTCTGTTAGAATGGCAGGTGGTTAGGATAGTTTGTATTATTGTTTTGCTAACAGTCAAGACTTTATATACATACAATGAAGTATTTCTGGAGTCCAAAATACTTGCAGAATAATGTCCTAATATATTCAGTGTTGCATATAACTCTTATGAAATTCAGTCTTTATTATTTAGTTATTAACCTTCACAATGGACAGTCTTTCTGCGGTACTCCTTATCCAACAATTATCCAATGTCTCTTCCCCCACCCCACATACACACTACACACTCTCTGTGCTTCTTAATTGTGCCCCTACCCATCTTTGCCATAAACCATGTCTCTTGGGAGGGAATACGTATTTGCCCATTTTTGTTCATAGTGCTGTAATGTGTTTATTATGTTCTATTAGTAGCTGAGGGGAAGAGCAATTGTATCATTATTTAAGAATAATATTTTCTAGTAGAGTTGGGATACACTTACTCCAACTTACCTTAACAGTGAAAAATTAATTTCCCATTTATTTCTTTTCAGAAATGTTCATTTCCTACTTCATGAAAAGAAATAACATGTTTCAAAGTTTAGCATCTGTCTCTTTTTTTTTTGTGATGGCGTGGGGGTGGAGAAGAGCATGATCATTTAGTGAGAAAAAAAATGACAAGTGACCACAGAGGCACTTAGAAGTCTGTGGAAAAATAGGAAGGAGGAAGAGTTGGAAGCATCTTTGAACAACTTTGGTTGATTTGTATAGTCCTGCCTAAAGACAGACAACCTCAAGAAACTTCGGCTCCTCTGTCTTTAGCTTAATTCAGAACATGGGAAATGAATGTGGTGCTAACTGGCATTAAATGGACAACACAGAAGTGTTAGTTTTGATCCATGATTACATTCAATATAGGAGTATCCTTATGAATCTGCCTATTAGCTAAGATTATGAGTTCTCCTTGTTAGCCCATAATCCTGGTCTTATATGAGAGGCACTACCTTATTTTGAGTAACCCCCACCTTGTAAAATACCTTACAAAAATGAGAAGTGGTCCAATTTTGTAACTTCAAAAGTTGTTTTATTTATTTTAGTTGGCCATTTCTGGAATTATAATGCATGCTATTTTTTTACTACATACATCATTTTTATTGTTTATCTTTTGGCTTCTATACATTTAGCCAGTAGTTAGAACTGATGTATTAGTTTTATGATGT
Source organism: Natrix helvetica (assembly GCF_964273705.1). Lineage (NCBI taxonomy): Eukaryota > Metazoa > Chordata > Lepidosauria > Squamata > Natricidae > Natrix > Natrix helvetica. Next base: position 127,278,661 of record NC_138552.1, read on the forward strand.
GTTATATGTTTTGTAAGGTACCTGGATGCTTTAAAACTAAAAGGCATTTAGTAGTGAATGAGAATGTTGCATTCAAATTAATTAATGCATTCATATCAGTAGCTCACTTCTTCTTAATTTCTCCTGGAGAGGGTGTGGGATGCATATTCTTGAGGACTTTGGTCCGATTACTCTCCAGGAAATACTAAACGAACAATTCCTTTGGCTGTGCCATTCAGCCAAGTTAGATTTAATCATTTTTAGTCATCCACTTATTTCCTTTTCTGTTCAGCTCTTTTTATCTCTTTAAACATTTCACACATGTGCAATCATCATAATAGTTCAGTGTTTTGCAAGGAGTGATTACCTAACCAGGAATGATGTAATTGAACAGATTTATAAAAAAAATAAAATCTGCTTTGTTCTGTTGCTGTCACAATTTCAGCAGCCTTTCTTTATTTAAAGATAGGCAATACCTAATTGGTTTCAAAATTATTCCAAGTATTTGGTTTTTCCACATAAGCCTGGATCTGCATTTATAAAATCACTGGAAATGATATTTGCTTACCTGTCTGAGATAAGCTAAAGGCAATTAAAACATCTTAAAATGGCTGATACTAGTAGTGAAGATGTAGCATAGCATAACCAAGGGTGTGTGCTTGTCAAAGTTAATTTCATTCTTTGTAAAAGCAGAAACTCTTTGATGCTGTGAGAATTGCATATGTTTGCTGTTAATGCTGGGTTAGAGAAAAACCTGTCTTCAGGTGTATGGGGGGAGAAGGGGTTTTTGTGATGCTAGGACAAACCCCTTTCTCTAAAGAAATGTGCTTCATTTTCATATTTTATCTCTTTCTATTTCTTTTCCTTTGGTGGTCAAATTAGAAGAAAGAAAACAATTTTCTTTGGCATGTACATGATTGTATAATTTACCTGCATTCCACTATTGTATAATATACGGCCCATACTACTGCTCTTTAGCATCAAGTCCTTTGCAAAGTCTTAGACAATTGGGTGGATCCTACAGTATTGTTAGAAATTTTATTTCAAGTGTCAGCTTATTTGGTTATAAGCTGGTCAGCTTTCATTGTTATCAACTATTGTGGTATTTTATCATTCTAGAATTCCAGTGCAAAGTATAAAAGTCAGACAAAAGTAGATGCGAAAAACATCCACATGCACACTTACTGTTGTGATTAGATGGACATGTGGGAGACTAGAAAGGCTGAGCTGAACAGCACAATTTTTTCGAAGCATGACTCAATCCTATCCTTGAATCACCATTTTGGGCAGGTGGGATAGGCTGTTTTCTTACACTAACCTAAACCATAGTGTAAATGTATGTTGTCGTTCCATATGTAAAAAACAGCAACAGAAAAGCAACATCTGAACTCAGTCTGTTGGGACATTTATTTTACCAATCAGCTTGCATTATTTCTTCCCAATGCAGCAAATGATGTTGCAAAGGGCAATAGACATTTAATAGCAATTGATCATTTTACTACATCAGCATTAATAGAAAATAAAATACTACTTTTTACCTTTCTAGCGTCAAGGAACCTCTAAGATAAATATTTTTCTTTGAAGAAATACTAGCTTATTGGGTTTAGGCATTGACCTATTACTGCCTAGGAACCAATCATCTTGTGAAGCCTAAGCCTAGATCAGTGTTTCTCAACCTTGGCGACTTTAAGTCCTGTGGACTTCTACTCCTAGAATCCACCAGCCAATTCTGGGAGTTGAAGTCCACAGGACTTAAAAGTCACCAAACATTGCCTTAGATCCTTCTTGAAAAATTGGCAATTGTATGTAATTTGTGCCATTTAAAAATATTTGTAGCTTAATTGTAGAGATGGTGGCATTGTTATGATAGGCCATGGCAGCAGGAAGCGCAAAATGATGAAAGCAACATCACAGTTTCTCAACATAGTCCCTGCTTATTTATATGTACAAAAGAGGTAGAACCGGCAGCATTATAACACAGCTGTGCTCTCACCATTTTGGCAGAAGAAGCCTGCAGATGCTAATGAGCCACAGGAACTCTACTATGCTCTGGAACATAGCCCAAATTCTTGCCAATTGCATATTGGAAGGTATAAGCAAACTTGTCTTCTCATAGAACTCAGTAAAGCTTCTTCACATTCTACAGAATCCCAAAGCTTCCAGGAACATTCTCACAAAACGTTAGTGGAACAAATGCAAATGTAGAAGGGGCAGTGGTTGTATTTTGAAATTTAAGAAGGATGCTTGTTTCCTCAGTGTCAGTGCACCATTTAAAGCAAAGCATTTCCATATTGAGCAAGTTTATTATCAGGTTGCTTGTTTTTGGTTCAAGTTTTGCCCCAAAACCATGATCACTATTATACAAACAAAATATAATTATATTAGGGCAATGAATTTTATCACTATGAATTTTACAGCAGAAAAGCTATAAAGAGCTCAATATTTTCCATTGTATAAAGGCTTGAGCTTCATTGGAAGAGGTATTAAAATTGTCTGAGCCAGAAAAAAGTTATAGATCTTAATGAACTTACACCAATAGTGGTATTGATATTTCTAGATTTAAGCAAAAAACAGAATAAAAGTTTTTTTTAGTTTGCTGTAGGTTTTTTATAGAAGTTATAGCTATATTTTATAGAAGATATTTCTCCTTATCTAGAAAGTAAAATTACTCTTTTTAAACAACTTTTAAAAAGCACTGCCAGGTTCCTAAATTACTAGGGCTTAGATTATCAATAATTTCTTTTTAAGAAATTAGAAATGTAAGAGAATACAGCTGGCTACTATCAGTTAAACCTACAACAGACTTTGTGTCCTTTCTAAACATATTGATGGATGAGATTTTATATTATGTCAACCTTGCCCCTTTGATGGTAATTGGAAAATATTGATTTAAGGTTGGAAGTCTAATCTGTCATGCTGATAATTGTCACCAGATTTAAATATGATCCCCAGATTGTCTTTAGATTACAAAAGAAGCAGTTACCACCACCTAATTGATAAAAAGACTGAACATTATTTGATAATCCATGAGAGCTCATAACTTATTTAATATTAGCCATATTTGTCTTCCAAATAGACCCCTAAAAAACTGACAAATGTGGTTTAAGGTGATAAGAGTATTCACCTCAATATTTAAATTCTGATTATGACACTTTTTTCTGCTGCATTGTCTTATGTGAGAGAAAATGACAAGGAACTGCAGAGGAACACTTATAAAAAGTGAACTTATTCTGATTAAAATAGTAATATATATAGTTTGATATATTTTCACTAAGGAAACGATCTCACACTAATTTTATATCAAAGAATGAAGGAGGTTTCTAATATTCTGAATTTTTGCACTGTCTGGTGTTTTATCTATTGTTTATACTGTGTTTTGGGGACTGAGAAAGGGCAAAATACATAATTTACAAACATGCAGTTTAGCCTGTGTATCTCCGATATCTACAAGCCATAATTGGAGGGGGGGCATATGCAGAATAAAAAGAAATGTTTAATATTAAACCACATCTATGTAACCAAGATCTGGAAGTACATGAAGCAATTAGTTCTACAACTGACTCTTTCTGTTTTATAGAAAATAAGCAAAGCTGTCATTACTTCAGTCATAGCAATCATAATTTTTTATGATATAAAATGGTGATTTGTTTGAATTCTGCTGACCATCTGAGCATAACAAAAATGCCTGCTACCCAATTTAGCAGTGTGTTTCTAAATGAGATCATGCAGAAGCTCCATAATCTAACCTAGATCCAAAACTTACATGTTTTCCTCTCGTTTGTCCTTTAAAGACTGCCAAGGAAGTGGTCTCTGTTTCCAAAATATCTGTTTTGTAAGAACCCCTCCTTTTTTAACCACTGGGGATGCTCTTTTTGTACTGCAACTAATGACCATAAATGTTTTTGCGTTTTCATTTCATCCCAGAGCCATACGTTTCATTGCATTTCTCAGCATGCATGACAGTAGAGTTTAAATCTTTATTCATTTCATTTTAAAATGTTTCTTTTGTTCTCCTTATCATGTTTCTGGCTTTCCCAAGGATATGTGCTTTGCCTTGAACGAAAAGTCACATGTGCATTACTAATTGTGTGCCATTGTATTTACATTTCCTAGTGGTGGCACTGTGAAGCTACTAATTCTTTTGCTTCACTTGATGTAAAATAATCTGAGCTTCTTTGATAGTGCTGAAACAGTATTAATTGTTTTGTACATTTCTTGGTCACTCTACTTAGGTGGTCTTCATAATCTATTAGAACTTTCAGCCAGATTTTGTAATGTCATGCCTCCAGCAGTGATTAAATTGGTAATTAATGAAGAGTCTTTGGCAATGTAACCCACATCCCATTAATTTTCCTTTTCCCCCCTTCAAATTTTTTTTTAGAAGTTGTCATCTCTGTCAGAAAGGATTGCGCCACCTTGCTACAGCCCCTTGGAATCAAATCACAGCGGCTTGATTTTTGCAGCCATTAGTAGATCAGAGCAGTAATT
>NC_138552.1:127288127-127315627 GCF_964273705.1 Natrix helvetica
TAATCTGACCAGATGGGATAAACTTGAAAAAGATTTTGACTTTCCACTCTGTTTTGCAACAAGAAAGGCTGATTTCCCCTACATGACCCCCTTTCTTTGTTGAAAAAGGCAGAGATCAGGCCATCCCCAGAGAAATGAGCAGGTGTGGCCATTTATGAGCATGTCTGGTTATATTATAAACCAACATAAGAGAAGTTGGGAATGGTTTGGAAAGATTGGCTAAACAGTTTTAATGTTTCACCCCCAACCCCTATTTATGCAAACAAGAATGGGTCAAACTTGTAGTAAAAATCCAGCCTGGCCAACTTTTTACAATCTTGTAGATTTTTAATTTTTTCTTCTTCTTTGTTCTGACGCTTGTGAATAGATACCTTTTTGGTAATCCTTGCCTCTGGACAAGGACAAAATTCTTTCTCCTTCTAAATGGCTAACAAAGCCGTTCTTCCTGTCTAACGATGAAAGGGTGGCAGTCAAGTTCTTTTTCTTAGCTGGATTATGTAATTGGGGCATGTCATGGATGATTTTCAGAGTTAGAGTCCTATTAAATGCTTTCCATGTTATGCAAAGTTACACTTACCTTTTATATAAACCCATTATGATTAATGAATATTGCATTTTCACTTCTCTGGTGTGGTGATTGAAAAAGAATTCTCTGTCTTAAAACAAATATAGTGATTATAAGGCTTTGAATAACTTTTAACACAAAGGTAAATAATAAATCAGTGGAAATGCTCCAGAAAAAAATGTGAAAAGGGTCAGGGTGCTGTGGGTAGAATTCTGGCTCATGAAACTTCTTTTTTGTGCTTAAAAAAAGATGTTAAACACACACATATCCATACATGTTGATATTTATCGTTATTTTTCTTCAGTGATATTTCAGGAGATCAATCTTCTCACCAAGTGCACTGACGATTTGTCACATTCTAATTCACCTTCACAAGCATAGTGGAATTTTGGGCTAAAATAATGTCAATCACTGTGTCTGCGGCAAGTACAAAAAGGACCCCCTAATGGCAGCCATTTTTATCTGCTTCTTAAGATCCAAAGGCTGCTGAAAGAACAAATGGATAAAGTTGAGGATTGGAGAGGCTTGATTTTCTTGTCCCTGTGAAATGAAACTTTAGTTCTTTTTCTCCTCCTTCCCTTTAAAAGCAGAAATCTGTGAGGGGGGCTGCTGCTATGTCAAAGCCGTTGGGATGCCACTGCTGATCACTTTAATTACAAGGACTAAGGAGGATAAAATTAAAAGTAGCACCATTGAAGCAGTGGAAGAAAGCTTGCCGAGATGCCGGTGAACTGTGAAATATAAAAATTGCATACAAATATATTTTTAAGACAGAAACAAGGAATTACATTATTTATTCTTGAAGAGTTTGTCCTTAAATAGTAGAAAGTTTTCCTTACTAAACATCAGTATAGTAGAAGTAGAGATCATTATGATATATATCAGAAAGAGGAATAAGATAAAAATTTTAGTGCGTTACCTTTGTGAAATATGGCAGTTCATGGATTTATTTAATCTTTTTATATTTCAATCAATGTGCCAATTTAAACTTTCACTGAAGGCAACATTGGGGCTATCAGATGTCAGGAGTGCACTAGATGCCAGCAAAGAGTTTCTTAGGACTGTTTGCTGCCATCCAGTGTTCTCCTGGGGTTTTGCAACTCAAATTTGGCAGCTCAACTCAGAGAGAGAGAAAATTATATGGTTTGTTAAGGTTACCCTCTTTTGTAGACTGAAGGTTGCAGAGCTTCTGTTGACACATAGTGGGGGATTATCTTAAAGTTTTAAAATTAAAAATAGTTTTCTGTGATGGATTGGGGATAACTTCTTAACTTTAACTGAACCATGTTTTATGGCAAATCCCTTTTTTTCTTTATTTATCAAATTTAGATTTGTTTTCTTCCTTTAAGGGGATGTAGATATGAGCTTGGGGATGGAACATAGAATAATAGAATTGGAAGGGACCTTGGAGGTGTTCTAATCTATCCCCCTGCTCAAGCACAAGACCCTATACCATTTCAGATAAATGACTGTCCACTCTGTTTTTGAAAGCTCCAGTGATGGAGCACCCACAACTTCTGAAGGTAAGTTGTTCAGTTGGTTTATTGATCTCATCATTAGGAAATTTCTCCTTAGTTCTAGGTTGCTTCTCTTCTTGGTTAGTTTCCATCCATTGTTTCTTGTCTAACCTTTTGGTACTTTAGAAAATAGTTTGATCTGCTCATCTCTGTAGGAACCCATCAAATATTGGAATACTGCTATTATGTCTCCCCTAGTCCTTTTCATTAAATGAGATTTACCCAATTCCTGTAACTGTTCTTCATATATTTTAGCTTCCAACCCCTAATCTTTTTTATTGTTCTTCTCTGCACTCTTTCCAGAGTCTCAACATCTTTTTTATATTGTAGTGACCAGAACTGGATGCAGTATTCCAAGTGTGGTCTTACTAAGGCTTTGTAAAGTGGTACTAGAACTTCATATAATCTTGATTCTATCCCTCTATTAATATAGCCTAGGATTGCATTGGCTTTTTTGGCTGCTGCCTCATTGGCTCATAGTTAAGTGATTGTCCACTAGGACTCCAAGATACCTCTCACAATTACGGCAAGTTTCACCTAGTCTGTACTTACACAGTTGCTTTTTCTTGTCTAACTGTAAAACCTTACTTTAATTATTATATTGAATTATTACATTGAATTTAATTTTGTTAGAAAGGGCCCAATGTTTAAGTCTGTCAACATCTTTTTGGATCTTGCGCTTGTCTTCTGGTGTATTGGCTATTCTTGACAGCTTAGTGTCATCTGCAAATTTGATGAGTTTCCCTTCTATTCCCTCATCTAGATTGTTTTATGTTAGATAAAATGGAACCTGGATTGTGACATTATTGCACTGTATATTTGCCTGCCTCCTCACTGTCAGCCAAGTTGTAGGGATTATATAACACAATGTCCTCACTTCAGGTGTTACTGCTATACTAGATGTTACCAGAAATATGGGAGGGAAGAGAATTAGAGCAGTCCTGCTTTTAGCTCTGTAATGATTAGATCATATGTCTGGTTTAGCATCTTTCAAACTTCATTTTATATTCCCCTTGCATAAACTAGCTGCCATGAGCAGTCAGGATTAAATTTTATTAAATAAATAAACAAGCTAATCTATTCCACATATTTAAGAAATTGTGGCTCACAGGGCTATATTGCAAGGCATCTATTTATGTTGTCCAACCAATATAATTATAATCCACAGTTGGCTTTTCTTTCACTAAATTTTGAGAACAAAACTTCTTTTCCGAGAGGATCAGTGATCAGATAGACTCAAAAATAAGAGAGAGCATTTTCATTGAGGAAAAATATGATCATATTTTCCATCCTACTTCTCTTTACAGTGAGATTTTGCAAAACCCATAGGAACCAAGTTGCTGCCACATAATCATCCTTTGTACATTTTACTAACTGTTTAGGAATTTGGGAGATTCCCCCCCCCCCCCCCCAAATATCACCTTATGCTTGTGTTCATGTTTTAATATTAAAAGATAACAATTACAAAGTTCAAAGCAAGTTATGTATCTTGTTGAAGTTAATATTTATTCTCAACTTTTCATTTTCTAAAATCAACAAATGTAGACACATTAGAAAGCCTTAGCACAGATATGCCCTTTAAATTTCAATCTCTATTGCCAGATATTGGGAGTTATGGTAGAGCATGTTGATTTAGTTCATTGTATTCGACTGGGATAAATACAGAAGATGGGACTATTACTGTCTCTGCCTTTGAGTTGGGGGCAGCAAGGAGGGGTATGGAGGGGATGAAAGCAAATTTGCAATTCTGCTGGAGAGCTCCAAGGCCTAGGCAAAATTGTGTTTATGGCATTAGGACATTAGTAGAAAAGTAAATTGAGGCAATCTGATAGGGAAGCAAAATTCTGTCAATCAGGCTCAAGATACTGTGCTGTGTCCATATACTTTGTTTACTGTAGGGTTTTATGAGTTGTAACCTGCCCATGCAAGCTGTTAATGAGGCTAAATCTTGCTGCTTGAGGATTGAATTACAGCACACCTCTGGGCTAATGGTTATAAACAGAAAGTCCCATTAGGGCGGCTTTCTGATTCATTCATTTGCATTTTTCCTATTGTATCAAAAACAATGATGAGTAAATAGCTACAAACAAACAATTTACATGGAAATGGATAAAATGTGCCTAATTAGTATTTTGTGCTTGCTTTAATAATGATTGTTTAAGCTAAATAGACCTCTGTTGCAGGACTCTTTACAAGCAATGCCAAAGTGTGGCTAATTCAGTTTCTTACCATGGGGGGTGGGATCCTAGCACTATTGTTGGGGTCCTAAAGAAATTCATTCAAATTATTTTAGGATACAACTTAATTGTAAATTTATTTACAACTTCAACTTTTGTGGGATAATACTTACCGAAAACTCTAGCTGTTTGTTATGCTCAAGGCAGATTTTCATAATGCATCTTATTTTAATATATAATTGTCTGACATTTAATTTCTAGTTAAAACTTGTCATTTTATAATGAAGATGCTGATCAGTTTTCCTGTTACTTTACTGCAGTGACAGGATTGTCTATTTTTCCTTTCCCTGCTCTTCTTTAGACCACAATCATCTTTCTTACAATCCTGCTTTTTTGCTCATCAGAACACTAATATATCTCTACAAACACGTATTATGACTTCTTAGAAAATTAAGGTCATATTTTTTTTATAATTTTGAAGAGAACTGAAACAAAATGTGTCTTCCTTTGCAATAAAAACAGAAGTAGCCATAGTCACACTCTTGCTGATCTGTAGTACTGATTAAATCCAAAACTTCTATTTCTCTACCAGTCATTCTCCTTAGTTTTGGCTTTTTAAAGCAAAACTACATTGTATGTTTTCTTGAGAGCATGATATTTTTGCTATAAATAACACCAAATATATATACATACATACATACATACATACATACATACATACATACATACATACATACACACACACACACACATACGTGTGTGTGTGTGTGTGTGTGTGTGTTACAACCCCTGGTATGCCCAGATATGGGAGGGAACTCACTACTCCCCCTTTCTGTCTATCGGCTCACTGCAGGAGACCATCCAGGCAGAAAACCATATTTTTAATGTTGCCTTTTTATATTTGTGTTGTATTTGTGCTGATAAATAAATAAAGGGAGACTAGTATAGATCTATTTCAAGCTATTTAGTTCTCATCAGCTAGCCATACCATTACTGGGATTCGAACCTGGGCTGTATTACATATTAGGCAGATGTATTAGCCACTAAGCCACAGGCTCTCCTCCTTATCAGCTGAGCCAGGGAAATAGGTATGTATTTGTGTTACCGATAGACAGAAAGGGGGAGTAGTGCATTTCCTCCCATATTTGGGCATACCAGGGGTTGTAACACAAATACATATATATATATTCATTAGATTTATATGACTGCCCAACTCACATATTATGACTTTGAGTACATGAATATTGTATATATGTATATTAGCACACATTTGCATACTAATTTTTCATCTTCCAGGAATAACAGAGTGCACCATGCTAGGAATATTGGTGGATAGAACAAACACAATTTTGTCAAGAAAGAAAACCTCCTGCATACTAACATAGACAATTAAATACTATAAAATTCACTGACAATAAGCATTAGTAAGAATTGACATTGAAAATATTGTTACTAATGAGTTCTAGTGATAGTTAGCTAGCAGGAATTATTGGGGGAGATTTTATTTTAATAATTTGGTTAAATTGTTTGTGATCCAAGTTTTCAGTCTAACAATGAATGAGAAGTCTTTCATTTGCTCAAAAGGTTAATGTCTATACTGCCATGTTCTTGCTTCTGTTACTTCATTTCTTCTTAATTGTAGAGCTCTTTTGAATATGATATTCAGTATGAAGAACATTTAAAATCTGGAAAATTCATGGCAATCAACCAGGCAGCCAGAGCCACATACTGAAAGATTTTTTTTTTCTACCTCTGTGTAGTGAACAGCTGCAGTGTAGGGAAGAAGCTCATTGCCTCATCTTTTTGTATGGCAAGGATAAAATCATCATTGCTCCCAGACCTTGAACTGAAATCACCAACAGGTCAATACTCCACTCAGCTTTAGTAGCAAACTGTAGTTAGATACATAAACATACAGAAAGAGAGAGAAGATAAAATTATTTGAAAAATAAAAATTTCAGTTTAATATATTTTCAGCTCCTTAGTGGTACTATTCACCTAATTCTTAAGGCTTCTGTCAATTTACATTCTTTCTTGGAGTTCCAATGAATTGAACAGATTTAAGCAGAATTCTATCTTTGAAAAACAGCTCAAAAGCAACAACTGATCTGGAATGCAAAAACTTAACAGCTGAACACACTATTGTAGTAAAATACTTACTTTGTAACCACTGCACTGGTATTTATGGTAATTCGAGAACCCATTCAATGTGCTAGTTAGTACTTATAAAGCCCTACATAGAACAGTGCTGGGCTGTATTTGGCACCATCTAATGCAGCATATAGAGTGAGATTACAAGACAGAGAGTTGGTTAGAAGGCAAGCTTTCTCGGCAATAGCCCTGAAATTGTGGTATATGCAGCTGCCCGCTGAGTTGTGCTCAGTCAGCCTGCTCATTGCATTCCAAAAGATGCTGGATGCTCAGCAAGCATTCATATTAATCCAATTGGAACTGGGTGCCCATTTAAGGTGGTTCTCATTTGCTTTAACCAGGGGAGTGGGGAGGTGTTATGTCATGGGATTGTTTTAGTTTCACATTGATTATTGGCATTATGTTCATGTTTTTACTTTGAAAATATTCTCAAGTCTATTCCAACATGAAGTAAAGGAAATGCCTGAATAACACTTATATAGCACAAACCAGTTTTATGTAAAATTCTTGTTGCTACTTTTCAGATTTGTTTCAAACATTTAACTACTCTGGGAGGAGGTACATCATACAGTTTTATTATTTGACTAAGTCATTATATCAGTGATGGTTGAAAAAGAATCAGCTTTGTTTATCTGACAAAAAAATGTGCTTGAGGAAAACTTTGTGAATTTCTGAAATGTGCATATTGCATTCTTTGTCACTACAGTAGTAATTAGCTTTAACATTTTTAAAACTCTTCATGGGTTCCAAAGCAACATTTTTTTTAAAAAAAGCAGATATTTAAATATGTAATTAAATTATAAGTGGACGATGTAAAAGCCTGGGATTCCAGGTAGTCCCCAAGTATCATTTTTGTGGCCCCACAAGCCCCTCTCATCAGACCACAATTGACAAAAATCAGCCAAATTATTTCCCATCATTTTGAGGTATTTTGAGTCTGTAAAATAGTTGTACTACTAGGGAAATTTATTTCCCAGATTATGTTTTTATGAATTTTATGCTTTTAATGGTTGTTAATGTTTTGTAATTATTTTTGGTGGTGGTGGTTTTTTCTTGTTGGGTATGGTTTTTTGCAATTTTTTTCTGCTTTTAACTCTGTAAGTCACCCAAAGTCACCTATGTATAGCTATATAAATGTATTAAATAAATATACTTTTATAAAACTTGTATCTTCTTAAATTATTTTACTTAAAATCTTTTTTTCAAAAATAACATGATACTTAATTTTCCCAATTTTTATGTGCAAAGGTAATAATTCCTCCTTCCCAAAATAGAAAAACACTGTGTATTTTAATTTTATTTCAAAAACAGAGTGTATTTCAATAGATAGTTGAGCCCTTTGAAGGAAATGGAGTTTTTTTCTGGTATTCTGGTAGAAACGTAATTACAGGATTTTCATTTGCATGTGAACATTCTGAGATTAGCAAAATTTGAACATTTCATGCTAAGTTGAAGCCATAAATTGTGTCAGACTCACATTTTATAGCTTTAGAATACACTGGTTTGTTTTTTAAAAACAGAGAAATTATTTCGGGGAAAGGGGGCTGATTCATGGATGGCTCTAAAAAGTGTGTTGTTGACATCCAACTGATATGAAGCTTCTTATGTATAATATGGGCCAAGCACCATGCTGTAAACCATTTACTATCATGATGATCAGATTGAGAATGAAATTGCATTTCGGTCAATTACTGAGCTGGCAACTGTTCAATATATCTTAGCAGCAAGATGAAGAGCGGCGTCGGCAGCTGAGAGAGAGAGCTCGTCAGCTAATAGCAGAAGCTCGATCTGGAGTGAAGATGTCAGAACTTTCTAGTTACAATGAAATGGCTGCAGAAAAGTTGAAAGAAAGGTCAAAGGCATCTGGAGGTGAGCTAAGGACTTTGTACCTTATTCCTATGGCAACCCAGAAATCTGAGGAAAACCTTTTTGGAATTTGATTTTATTCAGACTTCAGAGTAATTGTTGTTCACCAGTAAAACATGTCTATACATTTTATGCTGTATTTCCTAAGTTTGCACAATCAAAGAAATATTCTTCTCCTAACTCATCAGAATATAGTTACGATATTTGCATTTTCCCTATTTTTTCTGTGAGCAGGTATGAGGTATGTAGTAAAATGATCTCTAGAAAGAGTATATCAGTGATCCAAACTGAGACCCAAACAGGTGTACTAATGATTTCATTTACCTTTCCTGCTCAGCACCTCCCAAAATTCATCTTATCAATAAATTATATTAGTTTATTATTAAATTTATGATGATGAGTCCTCTTGATGAGTTTCTCTAAAATGCAAAGCTTGGATATACATACTGAGCAAATGAGTGTATAAAATAATTTAGTACTTTTAATATTTTAATGCAATAATAGGAAATTAAATAGAATCTCCTCAATAGGAAATGAAATAGAGTCTTTTGCAGAGATTCAGATCTATGATTCTTTTGATAAGAATATTGGAACGAGATAATAAAAAGAAGATGCCATAGTTAATTTTAATTGTTTCCATACAACCATTCATGGCTTGTCCAAAATATCTGAATTAATTGCAAGGACAAGATCAAGTTTGACATAGTTGCCAAGAAATTTGACAATTGAAATTAAGCAACTATATGCACAAGATATTATTGATTCTGATCAGACCATACAGTATCAGTAACCTTGGATTGCCTTAATTCCCATCTCTTTTACAATGTTCAGTTCCGTTTCTTTTACAAATATCTGCCATTTTGTGAGAACATATTCCACATCGTTTCTGAATTTGAAATGTGCTTCTGGCCTAACACAATATGGACTTCTGACATCTGATATAATGAGGGCTTATTACATTGCATAGTTTTGAGCAAAATACACCCTTTTATTGGCAAGGCAAATAAGTGATATTTACTGATTCCTTCTCTCTGGGAACTCTATCCAAATGTATCAGCCCTAGAGAAGCCTCCAGTTTTCTGAAGCATATTTCCCTTAGGACCTAAACAGCTGGAGGGAGAAGAGAGAATTGCTGAAAATTGCATTCTTCATATTCTATTAAGTGAAGGCTTTCATTAATTCATTATTGTGTGCCCATTGCCATGAGGAGGGATACAGCCTTCCCAACAAATTTCTGGCTCTGAATAATCCCACTTTTTTCCCGAAGAATAATGCTGCAAAGATTAAGCAAAACCTGCTTTTGTCTGCACAGGAAGAGGCAGGGAGACATCTCATCCTGCATATGTCTGCACAGAGGAAAGTACCTCATGCAGGAGGAGCAAAACTTGCCTTTCTTATCATGCATGGGCTGACTTTCTCCATATAGGAGCAGGCAAGGACACATTCCTCCTCTTTTCTTTCTAAAGAGAGAAATCAGGTGATGCCACAGGACAACAATTTCTACCAGTGGAGCAAAGCTGCTCTTCCTCAGTGCTGCTCTCTTAACATCTTTCAGTTTGTAAGTATGTCTGAACTTGAATGTGATCTTCAAACCATTCAGTTCCCCAGCCTTGGCTTTTAACCACATTTTTAGAGAAGCTGCCCTAATCCAACAGATTTCCTGATGATTCTAATTCAGCAGCATCTCATGCATTGCTTTTAGGTGGTTCAGTGAGTTAGTCAAGCAGTCCAAGAACAAATAGTGCAGTGGATCATCAGGGATAAGCAGGAACAAAAGGAGGTAGCAGAAATGGATCAAGAACCAGGACAAAGGGATTTTTCTAGGTTTTTCAAACAATGCATTTGATTCTCGACAAGAAACAGTACATATAATCAGAAGAAGACCATCAGTGGGGCAGTTAGCAATTCCCCTGGGTGGTGAGAGTCAGCAAGGACCTTTCTAAGAAACAACTTCATATATTTGCTCTGTGGTGCTCTTTGACAAAATATCCATCACATTGTATCCGAATGTCCATCAAGAGCTTATACCAGCCCAATGACTAATTTTTTTTAACATAGACCATCCTGTCCTTGGACTGGACATTAACCTTTGAACCACTATACCATACGCTAAATAAATAAATAAATAAATTTGCAGGGGGAAAAGCAACTAGGACATGATTAGAGAGAAAAAGATAATGGAGCAGCTGCACAAATGAAAACCTCAAGATCTTAACCCTGATAGGGCTCTCAGGGCCAGACTTCTTCACACTCCTGCTTTCATACATCCCAAGCAGCCAACCTAACTCCCAAGTATTCAGTACAAAGTTTGCAGCCTTTCTTCATACAGCTATTACAAAAGGCTTCCCAATAATTCAGAATCCAAGGCAGCTGCATTTCAAATTCTGTGGAAACCTTCACATATGCAGGTTGAATGTGAGACGCAACCTCCCTGTGGACATTCACAGTTTATGCTCAGATGGTGGGGAAGGGTCTAGTCAGCACATATTGTGTCAGGAGCGTGGCTACTCAGCATGGCCTCACTCCCAGTTCATAAACTGCAACAACACATGAATTGACAAATGCTGTTCTTTTCTCTGTGTTGCTTCTTTGGTTAACCTTGTATTTGGTGCACACTTCTTCAAATTGTAAGTCCCTGCTTGGATGCCTATTGTTGCAGGATGCAAAGATATGCCAACAAAAAAATCATAGTTGTCTGTATTATTCTGACTTCAAGGTTTTGTACAAATTTCTTTAAGCAAATAATGTTTAGAGCTTGTTAGATGGGCATTTTTTTCAAAGATGAAACCAGTACGGGAAAACTTTTTTTCTGATTGTCTCTCTACAAATTCAGTTTCAAGGCAACACAGCTGATTGACAGGTAGACTTGAAGGTCAACTGTGTGCTCATTAAGTTCCCAGATAATACTTTTGCTTCTTAATAATAGTGAAGTGAGAATGCTGACCAAAGTATAGATTTCAACAATATGTTGTCATATTTAATTGGTTATCCTATGATTACAAGCATAGGAACTAGACTCCCAGGTAAATAATATTCACCTCACCTATGTATTGTTTCCTAGGGTTAGTTCCCACTTACCTATACCAATTGACACCAAAGTAATGTTGCACAGTTCATAAAAGGGATTGGGGAAATCCCTTCATTAAAAAAAATGTTACAGAATTGGAGTTACTTTTCTATCAGGAAGCGCTCTATCATATGAGACCTTGCCAGCATAGAATGAACTAGGCTCTTGGTAGGCAATAAACTTTGGCTTTCCAGATATTTGCTAAGCTATAAATGTTAGGATTCCCCACATTGGACACATTTCCTAGAGATGCTGGGCATTATAATTCAGCAATGTTTGGAGATCTATGGTTGCATATCCACATCCTAGACTTTCCATTCTTTATCTCTGTTCTGTTCTCTAGTCCTAAAAAGGGTAGGTTCTTTAAGCTTCTCTGTGCCAAACATGTGAGAAAAAATTAAACTAAAGTCAAAGCCCACATAATAAAAGTTGGAACTGCTGGTAGTCCTCAATTTACAACTATAGTTGAGACCAAAATTTCTGTGATAAGTCACTGTGAATGTAAGTGGAGTCAGATCCCATTTTATGATAATTTTTATAGCGGTCGTTAACCAAATCCAGCTTCTCCAGTGAGTGCTTTTTGCTATAATATTGTAAATCATAATTATGTGACCACGGAATGCTGCAACCGATCATAAATGCAAGGTAGCATTGATGCCAAGTACCTGAATTGCAATCGCTTGACTGCCGGATAATGCAACATTTGTAAGTACAGTTCATAAGTCACTTTTTGTAAGGCAGTTGTAACTTTGAATTGTTGATAATTGATAAACAAATACCTAATCCAAAGTCGAAGACCATCTGTATTTCAGTTGCTGACGTGGCATTATTGAGTCCATGAGAGGGTATTATCTCTCAAATACATCCTTTTTCATGCATATTTCAGGAAACTTTGGCAGTATTTTGTATTCCTTAGCCATCCGGTGTTTTTTCTAACCATCACTGCTCTTCATTTGATATATCAAGCACATAATCTGTCAAGATTCTTTAAGTCATCAGAGACTTCCTATGCCAATTTTTTAAAAAGCATTTGTCCAGTAAAGTCTCGTGATTGATAGATTGGTCTACTGGTTAAGCCACCAGGCTAGAAAGCAGGAGTCCCATCTTAGCCATGAAAGCTAGCTGGGTGACTTTGGGCCAATTACGCTTTCTCAACCCAACAATACCTCAGAGTGTTGTTGTGGGGAAAATAGGAGGAGGAAGAAGTGGAGGAAATATTCCCTGCCTTTAGTTATTTGTAAAAATAATAAAATTAGGATACAAATCAATCAGTCAATAAAATTACAGTTCAAGAAATCACAGCTAAGGATAAGACTGAGTCTTTAATGAGATGTTGCAGTGTCAGCCATGTTTTCTTTTCACATGTCTGTCTCTGTTTTTTACATCAAAAACAGCACATAGTTATCTCAGCTTCCTGACTTTCCTCACTTGGGGCACTTTTTTGCAAACCTCTCTGAAGGAAGATTTGGAGGAGAGGACAAGTTATTTATATTCTTCTTTTTCTCTGAATGTTCAAGATAGTCTATGTGAGAATCCCCACTAATGTTATCCCAACAGCAATCATTCTTTGAGTAAGATTGCTCTGAAAGAGAATGATTTAATCATGTCACCCTGGGAGTTCTATTGTTGAGTAAGAATTTAGGTCTTCCCAAATCCAGTGTTCTAACTACTAGAGTACAGTGGCTTTCTACCTCAACTTCTCTCACCCTTGTGACTTTTTGGTTTGTTTATTTTAAAAAAAATCAGAGCTTCCTTCTTTATAATCAGACAGGGCAAATAAATACATGTGAATACATTATAGTCTGTGTCCCCTTTACAAGAAGGATATTGCATAATTTCCCAGCTCAGAGAACCCCAGATGCCCTCCCCACTAGAGAATCCCATTGTTTCTGTTCCAGTTTCCCATTTTAGTGCACCTGTAGTATGACTATTCATTTGACCTTCCCCATCATGGGAAGAGACTTCCAGCTAGCTGTGGGGAAAGATTTGTAAGGCAACCATCATAGATAAAAGCATTGGAGAGCTCCTCTCAACCAACATGTACTGCTGGGCCCACACCTCAGGTCTTCTCACTAGGCCCTAAATTATCTGGTCCTTAACTGACAGCTCAACAATTAATCTAACAGGAGCCTTTGGTGTCAAGTTGTCGGATTTTCTAATTACAGAGGTGGCTTGAGCTTTGCTTTTTTGGAACCATTAATCATCAGGTTTCAGCCTTGTAAGGAGGCTTTTGCAGTGGTCATGAAAGGGGAGTGGCACTGTAGTTTCCTCTTGTGTCTAGAGACAAATTGGTGTATAGCAATTCACATCTGCCAGATGGTAGTATTTCAAGTGTAGAGTGGCAGTGCTGAAACAAACTGGGAAGAGTTCAGGATGCTTAGTGCTGGATTCAACAGTTCCTAAATGCCACCTTAGCAAAAACTCACCAAAGAGGCAGCATAGAAGTTAACAAGCAGGGCAGCTCTAACTAGTATCTATGAAGCTGTTTCCTTCCATATATTCTTTATCCTAAGTAGAAGCCAGAATTCCTCTTCATATGTTGAATCATCATGGAAGTACAAGTCCACAGAGACAGTATTGATATTGGATGTGGTATTCATATTTAACAATGTTATTCAATCCTGGCTACACTAGAATGATGGATTTTTTTTCACTTTGCTTATAAAGAGCAATGCCCAGGTTATTATGTTTTTGTCCTTGGCTTTGCTATTTAGGCAAAAAAAGTGTTGATATTGATTGCAGATCTCAGAATACAGGAGATCTTGCTGCTATGTTTATTTTCATGCTATGTTTTTTTTTAAATCTCTTCAAAGAAAAGTTCACAATCTTTGAGTCAATCTCTCTATTGGTGAGTAAGTTTTATAACTTCTTAAGACACATCTGTTCCAAATATTGAATTCAAATAGTTTTCTGGAAATTTCTTAGTTATTCTAGCCATTCCTTTTAAGTCAGTGAGGCAGAAGCCATAGCATCATTAGTTGAAGATCATCTAGTTCCATCCACTGCCCAGTGTAAGCATCTACTACTGCAGTATCTCTTACAGATGGACATCAGACCTTCAGTAAAAGAAGTTTGATCCATATTCTACATAGGAGCTCTGCAAATTGCGAACATAACACATCTTATCCTTCAGTTCTCATGTCTAAGTATATTTCAGTAGTTTTCTATAGAACCTGAATATTTTATGTATAATGCCAGGAGAGATATTCTCTTCACTCCTATACAAACTAACTATGTGCTGGAAAAAGTGACTCCTTGGCTTCTATCAATTCTCATAATAACAAGGAAAAATTACATAATCTCAAACATATTAGATCCTTTTAAGATATTGACTGGAAGTCACTCTGTTCCCATTAATATTGCAATTATATAGCTCTTCTTAGTTGTAAATTGAGGTCTACTATCTTTTAATTACCACTGAATGAAGCCCAGCTCCTGGTGACTGTATGGAAGAACTGTCACCATTTTGATCTCTTCCCCAGCAAAATTCTATAGCTGTTCTATGATCATTCCAATGTTTTGCTTAAATATGAACATTCAGTTTTATACCTTATCTTTCAGTTCTACTTCCCATAACCCTGCCAAATATAGTCATTTTAATAGCCTAGCCTCATTTCCATCAGCAGGCCAGAAATATTAAATCTTTACTTGCTGATCATCACCTCAGAGGAGCAGTCAGTCCTTTTTTTTTGTTTGGGGATGAATGATTGGTTCAAAATACTCTAAGGTATTTTGTAAATCCATAACATGTAGCTAATTGTCTTTTTCTCATACTTCTTCAATGTTCAGCTTTTGCAATGCATATATTATCATTAGAAGAAACATTGCTGCTATCTTGATCTTCACTGTAATGTAAAATTCTTTTCTCCCACAATCTGGTTTATGTTTTTCATTGTCTGGATGTCTACCCTAAAATAAATCTCTTCTTTTCCTCTATCATTACCTGTTCTTGAGCCCAATAAACAAAACTTACCACTCTCACTTCCTTACTGAAAACTGTGAAATTATTAAGCTGTCCATGGACATTATCTTTATCATTTTAATAATTAAAATCACCCTTGATTTTTTTTGGTTTGCCTTTTATGTTTTCATAATGAATTCTGTGAGGTTTACTTTGCTTTCAGCTGATGGAGTGGGATCATCTGCATATCTCAGATTGTTAGTGTCTTAATCTATAGTTTTGATTCTGTCTGTCATCTCTTGCAAACATGCTAATCCTTTAATAGATTTTCAGAACAAGTCCTCATCTATCAGCCCTACTAAGTAGACTAGACCATGAAATTACTCTGCAGGATGGCTAAAATTACTTTTATTCACATTGGTTGTAATAATAGAATCTTGCAAGTCTGACTGTGCCATACCTTCTTCTTATAGGTCAGTAATTAAGGAGGTGCCTGTCTGAGCTGCTTCCAAATGTTATCTGGATGTACTGGACTTTAAAATGGTTTAGCCCCTTTTGCCTAGGTAACAAAGCCTTATTTCTTTCAGTCATCTCCCTTACCTCATGTCATTCTCTTGCCCATTCTAAATGATTTTATTTCTACAAACTCAGCCTTTACAACAGGTTGGGTGTCTTTTTCCACAAAGACTCCACAGAAAAATAATCAAGTATCCTGACACATCCATTTATATTAATTTATTCTACATTCTGAACTGTTTTACACAATTAATGGGCTTGCTATAACTATTAAAGTAAAAATCAAAATTTGCACATTTTCTTGAAGATCTCTGTTTCAACAGAACACAAAGACAAACTTTTGGGCCACACAGTATTCTTCCATATAATATGAGTAGCTGTAGAAGTTGCCTGCTTTTATCATAATTACAAAAGGCAGCATTTCACTGTTGCCCTACAAGCTCTACCATGACATCACAATGCAAAATACACAAGATTTCTGTTGTGGCAATGCAACATTCCTTTTGTTAGACTGTTCCTCATTGATCCTTTCCCAAGGATGCCACTGGCTCGTAACACTTTAACAGCTTCTTCTTCTCCTGAAGCTCTAGATCAGTGGTTCTCAACCTGTGGGTCGGGACTCCTTTGGGGGTCGAACAACCCTTTCACAGGGGTCGCCTAAGACCATTGGAAAATACATATTTTCAAAAAAATATGGAAAACATAAAATAATCTTATGGTTGGGGGTCACAACAGGGGAACTGTATTAAAGGGTCGCAGCATTAGGAAGGTTGAGACCCACTGCTTTAGATGGTTTAGCAGATATTTCATCTGTACTAGTGCTTTGCTTTTTGACAGCTGGCAATAGCTCTCATATTTCATTTTTAATGGACTTGGTTGTTATATATTTTCTCTATAAATATTTTTATAAATCCATTATCCTGTCTGTAAAAGATTTCAGTTTAGTCTATCTTCTGTGAATCCCATTGCCTCTATTAGATCTCTTCAATGGCTAACCTTAAGTAATTCTACTTTAGCTGTAAATTTTCCTAGGAGTTTTGCCATTTCTTGAAAAACATCTCTTTCATTTCTTATTATTTTCCTCTATTTGTTGACATGATCTTCCTTTGTCCTTTCTTAGTTGATAAAGTTTGCTTTTGGCATTCTTGTCCATTCTTGTTACCAAATGCTTTCATCTTCCATCTTACCTTGGCTATCATGATAACTTGTTCTGAAAACCGCTTGGATCCTTTTTCCTTTGAAATTTTGGGAATGTTTTCTGCTTCAGTTTTCACAATGTTTCTTATCTCTTCCTGTAGCTCCCCAGGTTCTCTTTCTTATAAATTAAGTATACTGAATTTGTTCCTTACATTGATCATATATATACCCTCTAGGTTAAATCTTGCTGACACACTTACTGCCTTTAATTTTCTAAGTTAAAGTCATACATTTAATACTGAAAATTCATATTCCTTTCCACAATCTGCACCTGAAACTGTCCTGGCTGACTAGATTGGCTTTCTCCATCTTTTCTTTCCTATTACATAGTTGAATTTATTATGACAATATTGTCTATCTAGTATTGCCTGCTTGGTGATGCCTAGGTGTAGAATATACATTTGTTTTCTACATTTGAATTTAGTCCACCTTACAATGTGCTATAAAATTCTGTTGTCTTCCTCTATTGTTCCTGAGGTAAAAATGTATACTTGCATAAAGCTGAGATTCATTTGATACACACTACAGGTGAAACTCAAAAAATTAGAATATCATGCAAAAGTTCATTTATTTCAGTAATGCAACTTAAAAAGTGAAACTAATATATAAGATAGACTCATTACATGCAAAGCAAGATAGTTCAAGGCGTGATTTGTCATAATTATGATGATTATGGCTTACAGCTCATGAAAACCCCAAATCCACAAGCTCAGAAAATTAGAATATTGTGAAAAGGTGCAATATTCTAGGCTCAAAATGTCCTACTCTAATCAGCTAATTAAGCCATAACACCTGCAAAGGGTTCCTGAGCCTTTAAATGATCTCTCAGTCTGGTTCAGTAGGAATCACAATCATGGGAAAGACTGTTGACCTGACAGTTGTGCAGAAAACCATCATTGACACCCTCCATAAGGAGGGAAAGCCTGAAAGGTAATTGCAAAAGACGTTGGATGTTCCCAAAGTGCTGTATCAAAGCACATTAATAGAAAGTTATGTGGAAGGGAAAAGTGTGGAAGAAAAAGGTGCACAAGCAGCAGGGATGACTGCAGCCTGGAGAGGATTGTCAGGAAAAGGCCATTCAAAAGTGTTGGGAACTTTCACAAGGAGTGGACTGAGGCTGGAGTCAGTGCATCAAGAGCCATCACACACAGACGGATCCTGGTCATGGGCTTCAAATGTCGTATTCCTCTTGTCAAGCCACTCCTGAACAACAAACAACGTCAGAAGCGTCTTACTTGGGCTAAAGAAAAACAGACCTGGTCTGTTGCTCATTGGTCCAAAGACATGAGACCGAACAATGCAGAAGAGCTGAAGGCCGCTATTGAAGTACCCTGGTCTTCCATAACACCTCAGCAGTGCCACAGGCTGATAGCTTCCATGCCACACCGCATTGAGGCAGTAATTGCTGCAAAAGGGGCCCAAACCAAGTACTGAGTACATATGCATGCTTATACTTTTCAGAGGTCCGATATTGTTCTATGTACAATCCTTGTTTTATTGATTGCATGTAATATTCTAATTTTCTGAGATGGTGGATTTGGGGTTTTCATGAGTTGTAAACTATAATCATCACAATTATGACAAATTACGGCTTGAACTATCTTGCTTTGCATGTAATGAGTCTATCTCATATATTAGTTTCATCTTTTAAGTTGCATTACTGAAATAAATGAACGTTTGCACGATATTCTAATTTTTCGAGTTTCACCTGTATAGTTGATATTCGGGATGTGCAGTGCTTTGATTCAACTCCAGTAAGGTGCTTCAGAGTTCATGGAGGCACAGATTTGACCTTAGCAGCAATTTCATCTGGCATTTTTTCAGCATCACTTAAGCTATTGAGCTCCTTTTTCACATCAAAATGTAATCCTCTGGAAAAGGAGAATGGTGATTACCACAGATTAAAACCTGAAAAAATCTTATGCTATGAAATATTATATTTGAGGACCCATTCCTTGTATCAACAACCTTGGTATGCAATTACTTCAAGACAAGTTAAAAGAAGCTCACACAATTATTTATTTAGATAGGAATACTCAATAGCATTTAGGTTACTGGTTCAAAGCTCAGATCCAAGTTCCTGGTATCAACACCAACCAGTGTTCCAAGACACAATCAGTTCTTATGGGGTAATTTGCTGGAAACGGAAAAATTGAAATATATCTAAAATTGTCTAATCCCAAGCATTAAGCATTATTTTACTAGTCCAGTAGGCTTCATTATTTTCTATATAAGAAAAGGTTCTCCTGAGAAAAGAATAAGCATCTTTAAATGATGTTCATTCTTCACATTTTGTCACAGGTTATTACATTTCTCACTCCAGTTGCTTTTCATGGGTTCAGAGTATGATAGTTGGACAATCAAGATACTTCAAATTTTGAAACTCTATATTTATTATTAAGATAATTTTCCATTCAAGAGCTTATGGAATTTGTCCATTTTATCTGCCAAACTACCTCTTGTATTGATCATAAATATGGCTCAAAATATAATCTATTGTTTTTATTCTTGTTTTGTTTTTATTCCTTAAATAATTCTTTAATAAAAATCTATAAAGGTATGAGTCATGCTCTGACCCATCCATTGGTCCATAGATACCAGGAGGTGATCTTACAGTTTTCCTACCCTAAATATAAACACCCTGGACAGAAACCAACCATGAAGTCATAATTATGTCAATAAGACTGATAACTATTTTCTGAGGCAGTGAGACTAGAATTATGATTCAAGAATTATACAAGAGAGTGACTTCACACTTTTACCAACAGACTGAAATCAATACAGGATCAGCATTTAAGATTTTCAGCAAAAGACTTTTTTGAAGTATAGTGAATCTAAGCACTTTTTTTCCATCTTGACATGTTGGGTATTGTTTTGGAACACTCAACTATATGGACTACAAAATGGCAATAAGAAACATAAACCAGAGTATAAATGTACTTTTGATTTCATGTGTGGCTTATTGCCTTTGGTATTTTAGTTTTAAGGACTCCAACTAGACAGGGGTGATTCTGACTATTGCTATGCTCATTTGCTAAAATAGGTATAAGAGTTGCATTTTTTTAAAAAAGTAGAAACTCAATTTAGAGGAGAAGAATATCTTGAATTTAGAGGAGAAGAATATGCTTTGGTGCAGTGTGGGACTACATTTTTCCGAAACAACTACATTTCAGTTGGGTGAAAACTAAATTTAAATTTGACACATTGCCTCACGGCTTAGCATAACATAATAGAACATTCAAAAGAAGTGCTTTGTACATGTTCCAATTACTGCAAAGCACCTTTTTCAGAGGCTTTGCTTGTAAATACTGTGCATGTACAAGTAGTCCTCAACTTACAACCACAATTGACTTACAAATACAAAATTTCTGTTTTTAAGTGAGATATTTGTTAACTGAATTTTGCCCCATTTTAGGGCCTTCCTTGCCTCTGTTGTTAAGTGAATCACTGCAGTTGATAAGTTAGTAACTCAGTTGTTAAGTGAATCTGGCTTCCCCATTGACTTTGCTTGTGAGTAGCAAAGGGGGTAACGTGACCACAGGACACGAAAGCAGTCATAAATATGAGTCAATTAACAAGCGTCTGAATTTTGATCACATGATCATGGGGATGCTGGAAAGGTTGTAACTATGAAAAGCGGTCATAAATCAGTTTTCCAGTGCTGTTGTAACTTTGAACAGTTACTAAATGAACTTTTGTAAGTTGGGAACTACCTGTAATATTTAAATAAAGCATTTGTTTTTTTCTCTCTCAACCAATTGTTACATTCCACTAACTTTTTTCTTTCTGTACTGTTGATTATTGTGCTCAATTAACTCTAAAATACTAATGTTTTCATTGAATTGATGCATGTAGAAGATCAAAATTCACTAACCTTACTACGGCATGTTCTTACAGATGAGGATCGGAGTGATAATATTGTAATAGTTTCTAATGAGGAGATTCCCGAGTACATTATTTCTAGTGGTGAAGATCAACATACTAACCTAGAAAATGAGCTTGATTCTAATGGTAATTCAACTACGTGGTTATTTCACAACCTTTCCATGACTAACTTTAATTTAATTGTCAGTACCATGTAATTTGTTAGGTATTATTTTTGCTTGGACTCATTTGATTTTCATAAATGTCTTCTGAGACATTTATAACTGTTACAATTAACTATCAACTAAGTATTGATTTTTATTCTTATTTTTAAAATGCATTAGTTAATTATCAGTATTGAAAATAAATTTAATGTGACTCAGCAAACAGACTAGACTAGTTTTGGTTGTTATTACCAAAAGCCTATAATTTTTTTGTGAATTTCAAGTGAAAACAATTATACTCAAAGGCTATCTTAGCAGTCCTGTGCATATTTATTTGGAATTACTATGTCTAACTGTATTTTGAGTATTAATTTCAACAAGATATGTGTGTCATAAAGCATACATCCAGGCATTTGATTATTGAAACAAAAATGAGGAAATGGGGACAGAAAAAATGACAAATGAAATATACAAAGTGAGCAATAAGGATACAGTTACAAAATTCCTATGATCATAGCAATGTTTTGTCCCAGTCAATTATATTAATGTCAATGTCAGCAAATACAAGTACAAAACTTATTGCAATTTTTTTTTTAAATATAATCCTTTCTAGCATTTGAAAAACAGTTAGAAAGGCACTAATGCAAATGATTTAAATTCAGGCAGATCCTAATCAAGAAGTATAAACTTAAATTGTAATGAAAGGAAGGCTCTAAGTAATGAACTCCAAAGTAATCATGGTTGGACAAAAAAATTGAATGACTCTTGTAAAACCTTTAAATAACATATATGATCCCTTTTGTTTGACTTTCCTTATTCTGCTACACCCTGATTATGGGATGGCAGTTAATTTGGTTTTGTTGTTTTGTTTTGTTTTACTGTTTGGATTTTTGTGGAGTTTTTAGTTCTGTCTTCCTTTTTATATATATACTTGTTTTCTTTTAATTTTTTAGTTTATGAGTTATCCAGAATCACTCTGGAATCAGGAGGCCTCTGAATTGAAATGACAAACAAACAAACAAACCTTGTTATTCACTAATAACTCTGAAAGTAATCTCTCTGAAAGTAAATCTCTCTGAAAGTAATAATGACAATCTACTTTAAAACTTCTTCAAGTTGAATCTAAAAGAGACAGATTTTCCTTCTGGGCTACAAAGTGCATTGCAATATATGAGCTCCCACATATAGGGATTCTTTGTGATGTTGTTGGCCTTTTCTTTATTCCCCCTTCTTTCTGGCAATAATATTCAGTATACATTTTCCCCTGTTCTAAGCCATATTCACTGCAATTTGGTCTGAAATCAGATTCATCTGTATTCACTTTATAGTGGAAGAAACAATTTGTTGAAGGGAATATCTTTTAGTAATTAACACATATACACCTTAGCAAAGAAAGAGGAGGGGGCATTGAAGTCTGGATTTCTGTCAGACTATTTTGCTGTAAAATAGAATTTAGTATTTAATTTTCCTAGAATATTTCCAGTAAAAGGCCAGGTGCTGAGTTTCTCACAAAGGGCTTCTTTTGCTGGAGGGAGGCAGGGAGGAATGTTCAAGAATTCAGGAAATTGTGACTGAGGTAATAAGTTCTTTCTTTACAATCATCTTCATGTCCTTTCATTTGTTTTTGTGAAGTCATTTTCTTTTATTTCACTAATATCTGGCCCCTTAGCATATTCAGAGTGTTTTTGTCATATTCTTAGAACTCTGTTAGAGCAGAAGGAAAGTTGAAGCACGTTCTATTTGATTGCCTAAAGGCCACGTAAAGAATTCAGTTATGGCGAGATTTAAACTGGAAACATTCAGATTCACTTAACACAGTAGTTCCTATTTCCCCACCTCTTAAAATCATTTAATATATAAGGAGTAATTTTGTTAAGGGAAGGTCTTCAGTGAAGGATTTCAGTCTTTTCTGTTTCTATAATAAGGAGCATATTTTGCTGTTTGAACTTTGAATGTTACAATCATATAACTAGACAGGATATCAAGGGAGCTGTAATCAGATCCTCACTTTTTGAAAGCTAGGCGATTGGATTATGGCTGCAGCACTGGAGGGGGAGGAAGACATTGGATAAGCAACTCAAGTTGAAAGGATTCACATACATATCCTCAGTGCCATGGTTTTAATCTGATTTTCCTCTCCCTACTCCACTGCAGCTGCTATTAAAAGTGTTAAAAATGGCAAGAGAAATGATCAAGATCTTCCAGCATTATATCTTCTTTGGTTCACAGTGGCCTACCTTACCATAACCTACAGTATACAGTCAGAGCTGTTATTCTCACTTTTTCATATAGTGTTGATGGAGAAATGAATGTAGCTATTACACATATAGTTAGAAAGCTGAGTTCAAACCTGGATCAAGCAGACCCTGACAAACCATTTCAGCCATAGTTCCTGACCTGTCAAGTAAAAATAAAGACACACTGGTCAAGGATTAATGAGATATGACTATAAAATATTTTGTCCATTAAATAGCCTTCAGCCATTATTTTAGCTGAAAAATTAGGCATGAATCTATAAATAAATAATGTTTAGTTTCCTTTGAAAAAGCATGGAGTTTGTTCAGTATACATTCTTCATATAATATTATACTATAAGTGTTTCTTCCTATACTGTCTGGGGAATTGTGAGAGTTGAAGTCCACCCATCTTAAACTTGCAAAGGTTTAGAAATACTGATATACTGTACATATTAGGTGGCCTTGTCTCTCACTAATTCCAGCATGGCGAGGCTGAAACTGATTATAATTACTACACTTCGCCAATAATTAAGCAAAATTTCTAAAAGCAATCAGACTGATCTTGAAGCTGCCATCTTCCTTAAATAATCGATCAGGACAACCTTCTTGAGTACTGTGCTCTTCAAAAATGCTGGACTACAATTCCCATTAATTCAAATGAATATGTCAGTCTGGAGGGCACCAACTTACAGAAGAATATATTAGGGTGAGAACATTACTATGAATAAAGAGATAGCATAATAACATGTTCAACTTTCAAGCCAAACTAGAGAGGACAAGGATAGGCCAAGATACATTTCTAAATTTTATTACATACTGTATATTAGAGATTTTACTATGCTATAACTTTTGTCTGAGTAATATTTAGAAAAAAGTTATGATCTTAGTAATGGATATCTTCATTCAAGTGACTGTTTCATATTTCAGATCACCAAAATAATAAACATATACATGTATCAAATTTTATCTAATTAAGCTATTTGTTAAACAACTTATCAATATGTGCTGCTGAAATATGATTTGTCCAAGTTCTGAGTTATACCGAAATTAATTGAAAGAAAATATATTTAGAATTGATGTTTAAATATAAATTTTAAAAAGATGTTCCAGGAAAAAGATTTTACTAGGCATATTGATAACATTAATTTGACCTCTTTGGCCCTAAATAACTTTATTTCTAAATAAATTCAGTTGGATTTTATTTATATAAATGTATTAATTATTGGCCATAATACACTGTGAACCTTAAAATAACTTAGTTGCAAAGGAATGAAGGCAGGAAAAAACCCTACCAAAAATCCATTTTTAAAATGTGTTGTTAGGATTCAGTTTTACTTTTTAACCACCTTCACAATACATTTGCTGTAGTATCTCTTAATTTCTCAGTTCTGTATTTGATTTCCATATCAGTTGCAATTTAAATATTACAATTAGAGCAATGCAAATAGTGTACTTTAAATAGATGCATTATTATAGTAACTGCATTTAAATTAATCTCTCTCTCTGTCTCTCTCTGCATTGTGCCGTGATCTTCACATATGTAGTTGAGCAGAACAGCAAGTTGGTGGATTTGAAGCTCAAGAAACTCCTAGACGCTCAGCCACAGGTGGCAAATTCATTTACCAGCACAGCTCCAAAACCAGTTTCTGATATCACTGAGCCAATGTTTACGGTAAGTTTAACCCAAAAAAAATCCTTTTCCCATAATACCTGTGCATTTTGGATTCTGATTTGCATTTAATAGTGAAGAGTGACCATTTTTTTAATAAGTTCTTCAAAGGTTACAATGCATAAAACCAATTTTTGTATCCATATAAAGAGATTGAATTATATTTTGGCTATGTGTTGGCAGATATTTCATAATTGCTCTTGGTTGTTTAACTAGCAATGTGTTCATTTGGCTATTATGCTGTGAAATAATATATTTTGGTAATATTTATTTCAATTAAAATGTATTTTTAATGTGTGTTTTGGCTGTATGAAAAATACTGAAATACATATTACTGGCTAAGTCAAAGTTAGCAATATTAAGCTGGCAGAGTTTTGTAATATTAACTTGGCCTAAATAAAGTTATTTACCCTAATACATATTTGAAAATATATTTCAACACTAAAGTCGCTTATTGTATCATCTTTCTTCTTAAGCTAGTTCCTTAATGTGAGGTAGAGTTCTTTTGGGGCCTATTTTAAGTAATTTCAAGAATTACTCTTTTTTATTGCTTTAGTGACATATTTAAACTTTTGCATAAATGATTTTAACAGGTCAATTATAGAAGCTACATTTGTGTCTTAGGTAGTTGAGGCATTCTGCCATATTATTTTTCAGTGGTAGGAAATTCTCTCTATATACATAGGCTTTGATAGATTTGTTGGTGCATCTACTCAGCTTATTGTCTTCATTAGTCATAGCTATTACTCCTTAGGGAAAAGATTTGGATGGCTTTGAGTACAGTCCACTTGTATAACTTTTCACCCACCTGCAGACTGGGGGTGTATGCCCTGGTGAGTGAAAGGATTTCCTTCCCCAGATACAGAGATGCTTTGAAGTCTCAAAACAATGACTTTCATTGCTTTTTCCTTTACACTGTCGGTTCCGATAAATTGGTGATGAAAGTGTGCAGCAGCAGCAGCAGCAGAGGGCTTTCAGTCTCTATCTTTGAACAAAGAGAAGCTTGGATCAAGTCTGATTTTTTGCGTTCAATTTAGCTTTCTGCAGTGGATTTAATGCAAAATGAAGCTGGCCTTGGAATAATACAATGGATTGAAAAGGCTAACTGAATTAGTGGGCTTAGAGGAATACATTTGTAAAGTGGCAGAAGTCCCTAGTCATAAAAAGGCTTCTTAAAATGGGATTTACTGGCTAATCGCACTGATATTTTAACATATTGCCAGGCCTAAAAAATTAGCCATGTTTGTTTATTTTAGTAAAGACTTGCATGTCGACTGTCAGATGGCTATTGTATGAAGAGCTCGAAGAGATCCTTTTCTTTGAAGAATGAAATCATAGCATCTGGATTGTTGAAAAAATAATTCTAGAATGAGGGATGCTTTTAAAAAATTAGTTCCATAAATGATTAGTTCCTGCTATTAGGACAATTTCATTCAGTTAAGATGGCATCCTCAAACACACACACCAGCAAAATAGTTTTTATTCTAATTTCACACATTTGTATGAAGGAGAGGATCTTTCACTTCTGTTCGGTTCCCCTTCCCCCCCCCCCTTTTTAGTAAGTGCAACAAAAAGTATAGCTGGATTTGAACACTTTCTTTAATGCTGCATGAAAAAATATGTCCATCTGTTCTCTTAGAGCTTTCAGCATTGACTTGGATTTATGTTTCTAATAAAATGCAGTTTACACATTTATAAATAGGCATTCTGTGTTTGTGGAAAAGGATAAACTGTTACCTTCCCTGGAGAATTCTGTATCCCAGGCCTCCTTGAGGCTAGAGAATAGGCCATTGGAGAACTCCCTCATTACCAATTGTCTCAATGCAGAGGAAGGGCAAAGTCTTGGTAGCTTTTGATAACCAGTTTCAGCATTCAGCAGGCTTAGCTATTAGTCATGCATCTTAGCCTTTCCCTATTTACTTTCAAAACACTTAATAAAAATAATAATAGATTAGGTATAAAATGAAATATTTGTTTGGTACACAGCATCTCGGTATCTGCAGTTTCCACACACGGCGGTGGTTTAGTCTTCTGGGATATTTCACATTGATAGACCCATTTGAATGTATTACCATAGGAAGCTCCGGAAAATGGTAATTGTAGTTTCCGGAGCTGTCAAAGGTTTTATTTATAAATCTGGATTCATAAAGTTATAACTAATGAAACATAGTTCACTGGGGCTATAACCTTACTTTTTATTTGTCATCAAGCATTAGTCATTTCAATGGATATAACATTAGAAATGATCCTTCGTATTATACAGGAAAAAATATGTGGCTCCATTCAGAATGACACAATTTTTTACTGGGGCAAATCATGTGTGCAAAAGACTAGAGGCAGTATGTAAATTAAACAGAGATGCGATGTTTAAAAATATACATGCTGTTCCAGGAACCCTAATATATACATGGTTCTCTGGGTATCCAGTTGGCAAATGGTAATCTTCTGAGTCCAGCTTTGCCTCAAGTCACAGTGGATGTTGCTAACAGATCTTAGCAGACAACCACAGCTGAAGTGCTATTGCCAGATTAATAGCCAAAGGAGTTTATTTTGCCAAAAACTCTTTTGAGGGGTTCCATACGTTTTTGGCTCATAGTAAAATTGTTATC
>NC_138552.1:127320627-127323127 GCF_964273705.1 Natrix helvetica
GTATTTCTTTAAAAAATTAAGTCAGTAATAGGCGATGTGACTGCAGGATGTTACCATCCTTCAAGCAAATAGGAAATTTTAACCCAAAGTTGCCTCCAGTGAGGAAATAGACTAGTTTGAAAGGTACAACTGAAAAATGAACTGATAGGTCAGATTAAGCAGAGTATGCTCAATTTACCTGCCCCAGTCAGTTTGCTTACTGAATTTCAGAAGGTTGCTCAGTAAGATGTTTTTTTTGGGGGGGGGGTTATTATAGTATTACTATCCTTAAGTACTCTCTCCAATAGGGGGTTAGACTAGAAGACCTCTAAGGTCTCTTGTTATTTTATGTTCTATCTGCTTTCCCCTTACACAGTTTGTAAGTAAGAATTGGATGGTATTGTTATCATCACTCTTACATTTTTAGCCCGATGGTATTGTTTAGAAATATTTCTGTAGCACTCAAAATAATTTTAAAAACAGATGCCCAAAAGTCCAACTGGCTCATGTTATTTGACAGAATCAAGATTGAAGAATGTTTGAGCTGACATGCTCTCAGAATTCTGGGATGCTAACTTAAAAATACCATTCCAAACAAATGGTTATCCAATCTCTTCTTGAAACCGTCCTGTGATGGAGCACCCACAACTTCTGAAGACAAGCCATTCCACTGAATATTTGTTCTCACTGTCAAAAACTGTCCTCTTAGTTCCAGGTTGGATCTCTCTTTGATGGTCTTCCACCATTACTTCTTGTCCTGTCCTCTGGTGCTTCAGAGAATAAATCAACCCCTCTTCTCTGTGACAGCCCCTTAAGTACTGGAAGACAGCTAACATGTGACCACTAATACTTCTCTTTGATAAAGTAGACGTATGTCCCTCAACCATTCATCAGACAGTTTAGCCTCCAGACCCTTTATCATCTTTGTTGCTATTTTCGGCACTCCTTCTAGGACCTCGGTATCTTTTTTTTTTAATCGGGGTGTTCAGAACTGGCTACAGTATTCCAAGCATGGTCTCACCAGTGTATTATAAAGTGGCACTGTCACTTTATGTGATCATGGAAGTCTCCCTCTCTTGTTGCAACACAGGACTGCATTAGCTTTTTTGGCAGCTGCAGCACAGTGCTGGCTCATATTTAAGTGGTGGTCCACTTAGATCTTTCTCACAGTTACTACTGTTGAGCTACTGTTGACCTTACTTTTTCACCATTGAACTGCATCTTGTTGTATAAGACCCAATGTTTAAGTCTGTCAAGATCCTTTTGAATAAGTTGGCAGTTTCCCCCAGCTTGGTTATCATCTGAAACTTACCCTTCTATCCCTTAATCTAAATCATTTATGAAGATGGTGAAGACTACTGGGCCTAAGACAGAGCCTTGAGCTATCTCACTGCATGCTTCCCTCCATATAAATGCAGCTCCATTGAGACTACCCACTGAATAAGGTTGGTCAGCCAATTGGGAATCAATCTGGTCGTGATGCTGCCTCTCCCACATTTTTCTTTTTTATTAAGAAGGGTGTCAAATGTCTTACTGAAATCTAACTAAACTACAGTATGTGCACAGCATCTCCCCAATCTACTAATTTAGTCACTTTGTCAAAGAAGACAGTAAGGTTTGTCTAGCATGATCTGTTTTTAACAATCCCATATTGGCTTTTAGTAATCACTTTACTTGTTTCTAGTGCTTGCAAATCTGCTACTTGATTATCTTTTATAGGATTTTCCCAGATATTGATGTTGGGCTGATTGGTCTGTAATTTTCTGGATTCATTTTTGAAGATTGGAACCACATCAGCTCTTTTCTAGGCTTGTGATAGTTCCCCAATGTTCCAAGAGCTTTGAAAGATTTAAAAAGATGGTCTGCATATTCTCAATATGACAGTCAAGCATAAAGGAATGTCTTTCCTCACCTGGACCTATTTGTTCTAACAATTTTTCTATTAAGGGTTTTTTTTATAACCATAGTTTCCAACTAGATCTAACATATTAAGAAATTTCTGATCCTTTTTCTTTAAGATTTATAAAAGACATCTAAACTGTTATCTTTACTTTTTCCCATGATGCAATCGTCACTAACTAAGCCATAATTTGAAAGTCATGTTCTTTGAAGAATTTGTACATACTCTATCTCTCCAGTAGAGCACATTTTTCATGAAGTATGACATGTCAGATCTATAATATATATTTCCCTCTTTAAGATATCCATTGTGAACCATAACAGAGTAGGGTTTTTTTGGTTTATTAAATCTTCCATTTCATTATTTTTACTTTCCCATGGTTCTCATTGAATTCTATGTCTGTAGCGTCCAAAACAGTCACAGGCCAAAGACAACAGAGTCTCTAAGTTAATTGGTCACATATTCTGACCAATATCACTTGCCTGAGATGGTATAGGTTCTCCTGCTTGAGCAGGGGGCTGGCTAGAAGATCTCCAAGGTCCCTTCCAGCTCTATCTATTCTATTCTATTCTTTCTAGTTTTATCAGTTCTGTTTTGGTTTTGATCTAACAAAGGGACATT
>NC_138552.1:127328127-127330627 GCF_964273705.1 Natrix helvetica
CAAAAACACATGAATATTTTTCCAGTTACTTTGTCTAATATTTAGGTGAACAGGGCTTCAAAGTCTCCTAGATGGTGATAACAATGTAGATAGATACAATGTACAGTTCACCTAAGACCATATATTATAAAAATCCAGCTGGTTGGCTTTAAAGCTAGATGTATAATTTTTTTCTTCCTTCACAAGAGTTTTTTCTAGAAATATAGTAATGGAGAATATAGTTGAGATTGGATCATGTGGTAATTGGGTGAGTGGTTTGGGAATGCCACGAATATTGCTTTCCTGTATCTCTTCTGTTATCTTTGCTCCAGCCAACAGTGGTGATGGGAATACATGCCTAACAACTATATTATCCAGAAACTAGCTCCAGAATGTAATTTTCTGGGTGCAGCAGTAATATCTGGCTGACTTTTCAGACAGCTTCAGGGCTGACTGACACCATTGTTAGGGCTGTGAAACTGTTTTGGGAGCCATCTCAGGGTCAAGTTGCCAATAAATTCTTAGCAGCTGTTTTATACTTCTACGTAGCATTTGTCTCCAAAAGAAATAGGTGAAACTAGAGAAGTTGCCAAGATAGATGATGAATAAGTAGGCCTGTTCTTTTCAATCATCACGAGCAATTGATTGACTCAATTCCAGAATTCCTCACCATTTCTCTGATAATATGCTAAAGATCAGTCATCAAAAACAGACTACTGGTGGTGGTTTTATGGATGGCCAATATTAAATGCACATATATACTTTTGAGTGGAGAGGACATTTCATATTTAAACATTTGATTTCAAAATGTCTTCTAAGGATATTCAAGAGGCAGTCTATCCCAAGATTAAAAATCTTGCAGCTAAATGAAAATACTAATTTTAAGAGTTTTTAAGTGTATATAAGGCAAGACCATAGTCCCAGAGCTTTATTTTGGCTGTTTCCAAAATGAAAACAGAAT
The DNA here is from genome assembly GCF_964273705.1 of Natrix helvetica. NCBI lineage: Eukaryota > Metazoa > Chordata > Lepidosauria > Squamata > Natricidae > Natrix > Natrix helvetica. The sequence continues at coordinate 127,329,068 of NC_138552.1, forward strand.
CCACATAAGACTGTGACTTCATTATGGACTTGGATCGATTCCACAATTCTGTCTTCTGAAATACATTGGAAATAGAGATTCACTTTGAGGGTGATTTAGCTAGACTCAGAGGAAATTATCATTATTGTATAATCCTGTGCAGAATCAGAGACTGGTTATCCTTTGGAGAAGAGTTTCACTAAAAGCAGTGGTGTTTGGATTTGTCTGTCAGTGCTGCGCAATTACTCTCCTTCCATATCTGATCTAAATAGGCATTCAAGAGACTTTTCACATAAGTGTGCATTTGACACAGGCACACAGTGAATTGGCTGTCATTACAATCCCACACCCTCATTCTACTAACCAGTCAGCAATGCAACACTTGCATGGGCTACCTTGAGTTTGTATTAGAGGTGGTATTCAGCAGGTTCTGACCAGTTCTGGAGAACCGGTAGCAAAAGTTTTGAGTTTGGAGAATCGGTAAATACCACCTCTGACTGGCCCTGCCCTCATCTATTCTCTGCCTCCTGAGTCCCAGCTGATTGGGAGGGAATGGGGATTTTGCAGTATCCTTCCCCTGGAGTGGGGAGGGAATGGAGATTTTACAGAATCCTTCCCCTGCCATGCCCCCCAAACCACCTCATGCCCACCAAGCCATGCCCACAGAACCAGTAGTAAAAAAATTTGAATCCCACTACTGCTTGTATCATTATTATTTTATTTGCTATGTACTTTAGAGAGCTAAGATCCTTGCCAGAGGAGGGAGAGAAGGGCAAGCATTTTTTTAAATAAAAGATTTCTAATTATTAAATAAGACACAGCATGAGAAAGAGAGTTAGAAAGTGCCTATAAATTTTTCTTAATCCCTACTGTTATTTGCCTGTGCTTGTATTTAGGAACGTGTAGATGCTGCTTCTCCAATTTACAGAATGCAGAATAATAGAGTTGGAAGGTATTTGGGAGATCTTCTAGTCTAACCTCCTGCTCAAGCACGAGAGCCTACCATTTCAGACAAAAGGTTGTCCAGTATCTTTTTTAAAACCTACAGTAATGGCGTGGTGGGGTTTTTTTTTTTTTTTGGCAATGGTAGTGTTACTCATTTGTTGCAACAAAATTGTGGATCCAATAGTTATGTAAGTCCCTTTTACCTTCTTTGACTTAAATTTCCTTTATTTCATTTATAGGGTTAAATTTTTCTGCTGGCCAACTGTGTGTGTGCTTTTTTGAGTGTGTGCACGAACGTGCAATGGATAATTGCTGGATTTCAAAAATTATGTGCTTTTTGTTCTTGTTTTTTCTCTTTTTCTCTCTTCTTTTCACCTAAAGCCCCTTCCTTTTGCTCAAGATACCTTTCCAAGGCTGTAGTCACTTGTCTGAGGCGCTGGAAATGGTTTACAAGATTAATGGTTGAACATTCCCAGGCTTTTAGCGTAGAAGTCATAAAACGCAATACAAAAAGAAAGAGAAGCATTGAGAAAAAAATATTGTTTTATGAATAAGCTTACTTTCAAGTTCTTGACAAATTATATGGCCTATTTGTGTATTACAAAATCCCCTACTGCTGTCATTTGAATAACATTT